>NC_074714.1:0-300000 GCF_947242115.1 Biomphalaria glabrata | reverse complement strand
AGAAAGTGAAAGTGCTGCCTGTAAAGTGTAATGCTGTATTGTTGCATGATGTAGAATCTTAATGCATCTAGAAATTTAGTCTGACCTATGACTAAGTCTGTACGATTTATGACATTATGTATAATCTATATGATGATCACATTATGTTATCACATATATGATGTCCTGATAACTAGGTTTATCACTACATCTATATCCTATAGATCTAGTCAATAGAGTCTGAATAAACTCATTGCTGTGAAATGCCTGCAACAGTATTCATGATAGTCAATGTGACAATAATATGATTCATAAAGACATCTAGATCTAACTACATCTATAACAGTTAAGATTACTAAGAATTCTTTGATATGACTTGAATCAATCTAGATCTTTAACAATAAAGATTACTATGATAACTTTGATATGACTTGAATCTATCTCTAGAGATCTTTAACTTAAGTAGTCTTATTCTTAGTCTCAGAATCAGAGAATGGCTGTCAACTGTCTTTGTTGTTGTCACCTTCTCCTTTCAGCTTCTTCAGAGAGTATGCTTTTCAAGAACAAGAATTATGAGTCTATAATATTCTTAAAATATCATTGCTTTAAATTTAGTATGTAGTTTAGAGTAAAATCTTTCCATTCAGAGCTCTCTTTAGCTTTTTATCTCTATGCCGAAACTCTAAGTTGTTGTAGATCTGTCGCTATATCTTCAATCCATTTTATTTATGTTCTGCCCTTTGTTTTTTGTTGGTATACTTTTTTCGCTCCTCTGTTCTCTGACATTCTTTTGGGCAAATCTTCCCAATGTAATCTGATCTTTTTTATATATTTTTCTAAGGATTTGTTATCTCCAAGTATTTAGCAGAGTTTCTGTAGTTTTTGTCAGTGCCCAGGTCTCACTTGCATACATGGCTACTGGTCTTATGATGTTTATATATACTTTTTTTTTCTTTTCATTGATATACACTTTACTTTTGCTTCTAAGTATGTGCTGGGTGCTATAAAATGCTTGTAGCCTGCTGCTAGTCATTCCTTTTATTTCAGCCAATAGGCTATTTTAAGATCTGCTTAGCAAAGGAAGTTTTATTATTATTCTCCTGTGTCTGCAACTCTTAATAATGAACCAATTAGTTCATTTTTTCCAATACATTCTGAGACAATGATCTTGTCTTAAAAAAAATAAAAGTATCATAAGGTTCCCTTTGATTCTCCAGACCATCACACTAATGAAATAACACAATAATTTTCTGGCAGAATGATCTCCACCTAACAAACCAAACTATGTCAGTGACATTACTTTAGCAGACCGTGCTACTGTTTGTCAACATCACTTGTTTTTTTATTTAGCATGTGAGGCTACTGAAAAACAAATCCTCTCTCAATATTTTTTGGAAATAAATTTATTTGTTTGGTTTTATATATTGTAATGATTCTCTCCAACAGGCCTTCTGTAAAACACAGATCAACACAACACATCCAACTCAAGAACTTGACAACAAGAGTTCCAAAATAATGTGGTTCTTAATAACAAACAAATCACATCCAATACTACACAATTGGCTACAGGATACACTGGCTAAAAATGCTTTACTAAACTCTAAATTGCTGTACTGCCATACTAAACTCTCTATCTATTCTGGACTCATACTGCTTCACTCGAGAATTCACTATCCCCTGTCATCATCTCTTGCAATTCTTAGGAGGTTTGTGTTAGGATGTAATAAATTTTCAAATCTGAAGGAATATCAGAAACATGTAAAAGCAACAAACAGCATGATCAATGACCACATGAACAGGCAGGCATTCATCTGCATTACTAGTATCTAATTCAATAGATATATATATATATATTTTTTATATATAGATTTATATACTAATATTTAATTATTGTGCTTTGTAGCCTAGATATAGCCTAGGTATTGTGCTGTATACTGTGAAATATATGTACTGTATAGCCATATAGTGCTACAGAATGTAAAATATAGCCTAGAAATTGCACTATAAATTTAGTTTTTGATAGAGTTACATGAGTTTATTTGAATATATGATTAGTTAAAATTAAGTGACCATGTATTCTCTGACCCAGTTTCTAGAGTCAATAGTTTGCCTTATTTTCTGTCAGTAATAAACATAAATATAAATAAGTTGACACTTGAGTTAACTTCAAGTTTTCTCCTTGATTTCCTTCCCTTAAGTATACTGCACTATTCAACACATTCAGAGAGGAAGCAGCAGCACAAACTTCACAATTTTTGAGTCTTTCTGTTTTGTTGTTGTCATGTTCTCCACTGTTGGATATGGAGAATTTTCCCCTGACATTTGGCTGGGCCAACTCTTTATGATTCTAACCATTATCCTGGCCTTTGTTTTTATACCTAGCCATGTAATCATACTCAAGTCTCCCAATCTAGCTAAGTAAAGGGATACTTTACTTTACTACAAACATTCCAATGGAACTCAAACATTTTAACTCATTTCTTCTAACTGGTTCATTGTTATAAATCCATTCTAGATTCAAGGAATCTTAGCCACATACATGGAGGAAAGAGTTAACTGTGGTGGAGACTACAGTTTGGGTCTATCTAAGATCAAGAAGCATGTGATTGTCTGTTCTACAACATTATCTCTTGACAGCCTGATAGACTTCCTGAATGAGTTTTATGGTAATCCTAACTTAGAGGTGAGGCCATTGCTTAAATATAGGACCATTAATAGCACTTTAAAAGAGTTGTACTTTAAGCCTCTTATAAAATAACAAAACTACTACAGATTTGATGAGGTAACCTCAGCTTGGGAGTCATTTTACAGAAGATTGAATCATATCAACTTGCAAAGAGATATGTGGCTAAATTTTTTAAAATTGAATAACAAAATAGTTTAATTTTGTCAGCTATTTTGCTTTGATTCTCATGGCATAGAACTTATAACAAAACAAACACAAATGAATAGTTAGACTACCACATGATAAAGAAAGGCTTGAGGTAAGTAATCTTTAATCATGGGTTATGTTGGCAAATGACATGCAGGTTTTTTTTCGTCTTTCTCCCACAAAACTTCAGAGGCCTCTAGGATATGGCAGGGTTGCAGGTGGTCATGACTTCCACAGTATGATGTGGAGGGTTATAAGGGAAAACCTGCACAATCTATTCACCCTAACACAAAAAACTTCCCACAAGCCTCAGCTGAAGGCACGGTGGCTAAGCGGTAAAGTCTAGTAATGTGCTTCTCCAGTTCCGCCGTATGGTAACGTGGTCGATTTGATTTTCTGTTTTATTGTCTGGTGAAACCCATGTCACTTTGTGGCATTTTTTGTGGGGGAAAATGCTGCCTCCTATCACTAATTCATTAAATGTGAAGAAGTCTGCAAACATTTCTCCATTTTCATTTATGATGCCAAGTCCCAGGGTGCCCATACTTTTCTCTCTCTCTCTCTGTGTCACTTCCCACTTTGGCATTTAAGTCTCCCATGAGGATCAAAACATCTCTTGTAGGTATTTTGTCAACTATACTTTGCAGTTGGTCATAAAATGTATTTTTGTCGGTATCACTTGCAAGGTTGGTGGGAGCATAGCACATAATGATATGAACATTTTTGAACTTAGACAAAAATTTTGCTCTAATTATTCGTTCTGAAACTGAGACTTTTGAAAGCTTCCTTGTTTAGTAGTAGTGCTACACCATTTTCATGTAAGTCATCTTCTTTTTCCTTTCCAGAGAAGAGAAGGGTTTCTCCTGATTGCAGTCTTGTTTCACCGAATGTGTTCCATCGAACTTCACTCATTCCCAGGATCTGTAGTTTGTAGTTGGCCATTTCCTTTGCAATTTGTGCACATCTACCTGGTTCTAGTAAAGTACGGACATTCCATGTTCCCAAGTTAAATGCTGCCTTCTGAATAAGGAAGTGTTTCTTTTTCATTGGTTTAAGTAGAGTGGTCGGCCTCACAGGATTCGTTCGACTTTCCCTGCATAGCTTCATAAGTCTCCTTTGTGGAGCTCTACTTTCGCCTCTGACAGTGTTTAGTGTTTGTGTTTTTGTTCTGGTTTCTATTACACTATTTTTTCAATGGACAGGTTGTTAGCCTATCAAACAATCCCTGTGTCCCGGGAAGGGGGATGCACCTTTTGTCTGGCCTCTTTCCTAACAGACCTGTCCGGCTTGGTAGTACCTGCCAGGAGTGATGAGCTCCCGCCGGTATAGCTCTGAGGGTCATTGAGGCACTCAAGCTGTCACACCACGGCAAGGTATGTGCATCAGGTGTGCATCTAGCGCGTCAGACATTTACACAGCTAAAACCAACCTGGAAATCTCACATCTCAAACAAGACTAAACTAAGAATCTTTAACTTTAATGTCAAGGCTGTCCTACTGTATGGTTCTGAAACATGGAGAACAACTGAAGCCACAACAAAAAAAAAATACAGACCTTCATCAACAGATGCCTGAGAAATATCCTAAAAAATACACTGGTATGACAAAGTAGAAAACACCAAACTGTGGGAGATGAGTGGACAGAAAAATATAGAAGTGCCAATTTTAGAGAGGAAGTGGAGATGGATTGGTCACACCCTTAGAAAAGATACCAGCAACAGAGCTAGGCAGGCCTTAGAGTGGAACCCCCAGGGAACAAGACTCAGAGGAAGACCAAAAAGAACATGGCGACGCAGTGTACTTGAAGAAGCAGAGAAGACCGGTAAGAGCTGGGAAACCATTAAAAAACTAGCAAGAGACTGTGGAGAGTGGCATGTTTTTGTCGAGGCCCTATGTTCCATGAGGAACTCAAAGGAGTGATGATGATGATGGAAACTGAGCATCACTAGTCTTTGGCCAACTCACAACAAACATTTTTCAAAGACATGAAACAGCTGGGACTAAGGGTTAGATTATGTCACAGTAGATAAAATCATAGGCAAATACAATAAGTTCTTAGCAACTTGAAATATGGTGTCTAAATGTAGCCTTCTTTATTTCATTGTTGTAATGACCAAATGATGACAGACAATTAATGCGTGTATATTCCGCATTCCACATTTTTCATTCCAACAAAGACATCTGTACAATAAAGTCTCTATTTTCATATTTATATATATATATTTTTAATATTTTTTTTCAGATTAACAATTGACATCCCCCCATGACAATGTCATCAGGTTTTGGCAAAACAAACTTTCACATAGGCTAGAACCAAGATCTTTGTGCTGCTTAGAATGGGGAAATTGGGAAAGGTAAACTTAGATCTTAGTTGTTATTTTGAAAAATTCAATTTTTCTTAGCACTCTCATAATATAACATACCCTTGGTGAAGCAAAATAAAACTTGCTGCCTTGCAGGATGTGGAGGGATCTACAAAGGGTTAGAGCAGCTTACACAAAAATAAAAGGCAGCTATTGATAGAGGCAAAAGGCTCACTCCCCCAGACGGTTGTGCGCAGGGCTAACAACTCTGTCATATAAAATTAATACTCTGACGAAAGCTTCAATTTTTCTAAGCACACTTATAATATAACCTTATGTCTCTCACAACATACTTTATGGCCAAGATAATTAGGATGTATTAGAATGCATACTCTAACAAACCTCTGTCTAATAAAGATAGAGAAATTCTGGATTTTGTAGGGCATAAGATAGTACAATAAGAATGCAAATATAAATAATATGTCAAATAATAGTAGGTCTAAAAAAATACTGTAAAATAACAAAACATGTTTTTCCTGCTAACAATGTGTCATATACTGGTTCATCTATCTCTGTGATGTTTTTGGATAACAATGTTGAATTCTTGATTGAAAAAAAAATTGAACTTATCAAAGGGCAGTAACTTTGGTCTACACTACATATAAAGTTCAGTTTCTGAACAACTTACACATCAATGTTATAATGTACTTTTGTTATACAATCATTGTGTTTTATTTGTCAGGTCTGTCCACATTGTGCTTACAAGAATGCCACCAGGTGACATAACCAGTTAGTTAAACTCTTGGCAGAGCATGCTTCAGGAGGAATATTCAACTTCATTCCCTTGTGATCTTCTTCCATTGACCCATATGCTTTCAGTCCAATAGTTGTGTTACTTGAAGACCAGTAAGTATAATAAAATATTTTTATAAGTATAGGCAATGAAATAACAAAAATTCCTAGGTCTCATCATCTCATCTCTGCCTGTTGTCTTGTCTGTGGCATAGGCTACCAACCAGCTTCCCCTAGGAGTCTCAGTTCTGGGCGAGTCTCTCCAACTGCTCTCATGTCTTAAAAAGATAGGTAAAGTTCCCATTTCAGACCTTGATGCATATGATGTTAAGGTCATCTGTTTCTTTGGCCAACAATTAATAAGAAAGGTGTCATATGGCTAGCACAATTACCAACCACCTTTACTTTCCCCAACTAAATTCAGGTACCCATTAGAGTGGGTGGATTCTGGGGTGCTTAAAAATCCTGAACTAGAAATCCTAGTCTTCTCTGAGTTTCAAACCCAGGATCCCCAGGTTTTGAAGCTAAGCACTTAACTATTCAGCCACTGCCTCCCCCTCCCATGTCTTGACCATCTTAAACCTTCAAGTTGGAGGTCCATCTTCTTCTTGGTCTGTGACCTCTGTTGATTTGCCATTTGTTATTACTGAAGCTAAAGGTTTTTCCCTATGCCCAAACTTCCTCCTTTCGCAGCTGGGCTTTGGATCGTCCTATGGCGTAGTTTTCTGCACAAAATATAGTAGTTTTTTTTTTCGTGTCACATCTTTTCATTTTTAGTTGTTTTTACTAGTATGGCTTTATAAAGAAATATCTTGCATTAGTATTGTCTATCAAAATTTTTAAGCATTTTTTTTAATAAAGTGAATATTTTAATAATAGCCTTTTGTTTTTTTAAATGTTTCAGGCCTGACGCTTTGTTTGTTCCTGGATACATTAGCTCATTTCCCATTGGTCTATTACATGACTGAAAGTATTTGGAGGTACAGTGTCTAAAGTATTATCAGTAACTGATCCTGTTTCTTGTTATTTATAGACGTATTGGTAGTTACTATTAATGTGTTAATCTAGTTGTTTATTTGTTCTATTTATGCTTTAATCTTGTCATTCATTTTTCTCTATCACATCGTTTCATTTGTCCCTTGACTTTTGGTCTAGGAGTACTGTGACAGTTCACATAACCAAATCTCTCCACTTTACCTCATCAGCAGGTGTTCTTAGCAGGATATTAAGATCCATTATTTTATGTTATCCAGCCAGATTGACCCTTTCTTCATGTTCCCTCCACTGTACCTTGAAGAATGATTTTAGGCAATGAGTTATGTCTTACAATATGACCAAACCAGTTCATCAGCTTTCATCTCTTCACAGTATTGAGGAGCTCCTCATTTTTGCCAGCCACTCTTCTTTTCCTGGTATTTGATACCCTGCATTTTTCTGTTCTGTTCTCTCAAAGACTTGGATTTTTCTTTCAGTCAACCTCAGCATTAAATGTCAAACTTTTACAACCATATAGGAGTACATAGACCACTAGCCAAGAATTAAGTTTTGTGTATTTAAATAAAAAAAAAAGTAATGAGCCCATGTTAGATCTAGCTAGTTTGAGGTATTGAAATTTTTAAGAGTTTACACAAACATGTAGTCAGTATAATATGAGATGAAATGAAGACTAGCCCAAACCTTCTTGTGAAGGCAGTGTCGCGTAGTATAGACAAGTGTCTATTTCTTTCTCCTAACTCTGTTTTTTTATTTCCTCTACTGGTAGTACGTGTACGGGGCGAGAGTGTCTTGTATTTTTTTTGTTTTGAATTGTTTTGCTACGTCACAAAGTCCGGTGACATCTATGGGTCATTCTTTGTCATGAGGCAGTTCACCCTCTGAGTTTGGTTGTAACGGACGGTGTGTTGGCCCGTAAAACGTTATTTGTCTGTACCAGTTTCTCGGACTTATTATTCAGTTGGATTTTTGGGACCCCTGTTTAGGGTGAGTTATTTGTTTGTGATATCTATTATTGTATGTTGTATGAGGTTGTCACTATTTCTATTTTTAGTGTAGAAGTTGAGAGTATTGTGTTTATTTTGTTTATAGGGTGCCAGTGTTGGAGTTGTGGGCGTCGCTTGCCAGTGTCATTGTCAAATTGACGATTATCTGAGGTCTAACTTTACTATTACCGAGGTTGGTAGTTTTGTGACGCCCGTCGGTTAGAGTCTGGTGGACCATAAAACCAGGGTGACAAGTTGATAACAGTAGCAAAGGTGCTTAAATTAATTATTGTATAATATCTTTATATATACCTATTATATATATATATATATATATATCTAATATATATATATTGTCTATTTATCATCCTCATTGTACATACACATATATGTTTCATACAATTAAAATTCATTTATTTTTGTTGTTATTTAAACTATTCACCTAGTTGTTTACTGTATGTACGACTGTGTGTGAGTGATGTTCTTGTCAGGTTGAACCCCGGGACCTTAATAGTATACAGCTAGTTAACAACCCAAATAAATCCTAAACCTGACAGGCAGCATTGGTGTGGGAAGCATTGAGATCACTCTGAAGTACATATCACACAACCAGGCAGACATCCTCACCATTTAATTGTATTTATATGTAAGGTCTAGTTACATGTGATTTACATTTTGTCAGTATGTCACAATGGAGTAGATCAATCTTAATGTTGTGTCTGTTCCAGTGTGGATGATCTCCTAGTGGCTAGAATCACTCAAGACGGTTACCTAGTGGTTGTCAAAAGAAATCCTGATTCTAATTACGAAGGGGAAGAGTTTCTAGAGGATTCCTCCACTCTGTTAGTAAGGGCAGGGGACAAGTTCACTTCTGCTATATGAATAATAAATAAACAAAATCTATATCAGAACTTTCAGAGTCATTGATAAAAACTAAATAGTTTAATTACTTTCTAATTAACAAATTATTTTTGTATTTTTCTTTTTTTTTTATGTACATATTTAGCTAAAGAATTACCTTTTGACTGCAAAAAACTCATTTAGTTTTAGTTTTGTTCCATAATTATTGAATTCATACATGCAGACACTATTGCAAATAATGTATTGAATTTTGAACATTTATTGTAGATCATTATTTGGGACAAAAATGTTAAAAACATTTTGCTAGCTCCAGAGTTTAGACTTAGTTTAACTTCAAAATCTTTATCAATAGTTAATCAGTACGCTAGTTAGACTTAGTTTAACTTCAAAATCTTTATCAATAGTTAATCAGTACGCTAGTCATCAACATTTAGTTTGTTCCATTCTGCTAGACATAGACCACTGTCTTTTAGGTCTTGTTGCTTAGTTTAGCTTGAATTTTCCATTGTCCTCTCTCTTTGTCTCTCTTGTTTTTTCCTTCTGTCCCTCTTTCTTTCACTATTCTTGTCTAGGTCAGTGTATTGTTCTCATTCTAAGTATGCAAGTAACATAAAAAAAAGACAATTCCTCCTTTATGAAGCTGACAACTTTTTGTAAGAAGGATTACTTTGCTTGTAACTCTTAATAACTAATGATTATAGATTTTTAAAAAGTACAATCCCCCCTCCTCTCTTCCCCCCCCCCCCCAATGCATATCACCAAAACTTCTTCTTAGCTCTGCTTGCTGCCATCCCTTGCAGGTCATCTGTTTCTGTTGCCCACAGTTAACAAGGTGGTCATGTGGCCAGCACATTGACCAATGTCCCTTATCCACAACTAATGTCAGGTACCCATTTGAGCTGGGTGGACTAAGAGGTGCCCTAAAGATAATGAAAGTTAATATCCCAGTCTTCATCAGGATTTGAACCCAAACTCCCAACTTTGCTTCTGTTGTTGAATTGTAATTAGTTGAGTTTCTCATTGTATAGATTGCAGTGAATAAGACAGACAGTGTTAAAAATGTTAATGCTTAATAAAAACAAATTTGTCACAAGTTAATATTTGCCTACATGTAATTAAAGTGTTTAGGATATACAGTGAACATTATATAGTTAGGTAAGAAGTGAGGAGAATGTTGTTGAATTTGAGTTATTTCAATGTATAAATTCTTTTTTTCAGAGGCACAAATCCACATCTGGGTCACATTTGGGTGAAATTTTCTGCTTACTGTTTGCTGTGGGTCATTTCTTCTCAGCCAGCATGTTAGACAACTCTGTTATATCAGACATTCACCAAGAGTTAACTCATCTCTTTTATTTGACTTTTGCTGGGCATTTAATGGAGAACAAGGTTCTGGACATTTGTCAAGTGTAAGTTTTTTATTTTCAAAATCTAAATAGAACTTTGAAAAATTTAAAACCTACTTAGTTTTTAGAGACAGCCAGGAAAGTCAATGTTTCAGCTTGTTTGTTGTGTATGTTTTCAATGTTCCTTCAGAATTGAAGATTATTACATCCAAAATTAACTTGTTTGCACATCTTATGGACTCATACAAAAAGTTTTAAAATAAGCCAAGTTTTTGCTTCTTTCTTTTTTAATGAAAACCAGTCATTAATAATAGCAACCATGAGGCAATTGGAGACCCTAGGCATAGTGAATTTGTTGGCCCAAATAAAACAAAAAAATAATATGTGAAAAAAAAATTACGCAATTTATTAAAACATTAATAACATTGAGGACAATTATCGACATATCTTCATTAAAAAAACAATTTTTCAGAGTCCTATGTTGGAACCCCACCAATTGGAGACCCTAGGCCTAGTTTGCCTTTGCCTTAGGCCAACCCTGATGGTTGTTAATGATAAGAAGAAGATAAGATGTTAAATCTCCTTTGTAAAAATAAAATATGCCCTAAGCTCATGAACTAGACATGGTTTGAATTTGTTTCATTTTTCTTTTTTTTAATTTATTATTCTAATTGAAATGTGTTTTTGCTGAGAACTACAATGATGGATAACAAAATCAGAAACAATGAGTTAAAGACCAAAATACTTCTGTTAATAATTTTGATCAAATCAGAGCTTAAAATATAATATTGGTTACAAATTTCATTTTTTTCTTCATTGGTTGCCTTCAGTCATAAATTGATTTTGGCTCATCTTTAGGAGCCATTCTTGCTGTGGTTATTATGCCCTATTCTTGAGAGGCATTCTTGCCACATACATCACACATGAAAGTAGAATCTGACTATGTGTCAAAGCAATCTTTATCAACTGTCTTTTTTTTTCAACAAAAAGAGAATTAGTAAGTCAGAGGACTTTTAGACATTGGTTTGTAAGTTCAGTTTATATATATTTCAGGGCTGAAGGCTACTCCATGATGGGCAGCCTATGTCATCACCAAGCCAGCGTCTAACTGTTAACTCCTTGTTGGGGACATTGTGTGAGTAGTTGTTTAGCATTCATGTCACCAAGGTTACATTCGTTTATTGGGACATAAATTAAAAGTTGTTTTTTTTTTAGATATATAAAACCTAAACATAGAATGAAAAGAATAAAGAAAAATGAAGTATTTCTGAGAATTTTAAGCCAAACAAATTTAAAATAAAAACATTGAAAATCCTTTTTTTTAAAGACAATACCTCCTTATAGAGTGATTGTTTTTCTCTTATTTAGCTATGAATGCTAGATTAAAAAAACCCAATGGAACTTATTTTTTTTTTACTCCTTTTGAAAGCATGTAAAACATGCCTGGTCATGCGGTTTGCGCGCTGGACTGTCGTTCGGATTTATCAACGGTCGAGGGTTCAAACCCTGCCCGCTCCCATCCCCCGTCGTCCTGCGGGAGGTTTGGACTAGGAAGTAAACTATCTTCAACTCTGAAGGAACATCCGAAACATGTAAAACATTTTACAAAACAAAGAAGACAGGTCTTCTAAAATAAGTTTTGTTTTCTTATTATGAACATTCCTTTTTGATTGAAAGTAATTATTACTTATTGATTTAATGAAAACATTCCCAATTTACTTAATGCTAACAATCTCTATTTACTGACTGAAAGAGTTAACTATAATAAACTTATTTGAATTACAAACTCATACAATTCTATTGATGATGAATAGAAAATGTTTAACAAACAATTCATTATTGGTTGACTATTTCAGCTCTGTCCTTCAACCAGCATCAATGTGTGTGACTCCCAAGTGGTCTCTCCAGTGTGTACAAGCATTGGAGCAGAAAACAAGGTGACAAGATGGAGAAGGGTCAGTCCACTCCTAAAAGAAGCACACTATAATGAATACACAGGTGTTTGTGTACAACTTGTTGAATTTTTCACTCACATCTACTTTAGTCTCTTGATGGGTAGCAAAGACATAAGCCTTTAACTGACTGAGCCAAGGCTTAGGCCCTGAATAGTTACATGTAGTCTGGGCGTCATCATCAAGTTCAAGGTTAAAATATGGACAGCTTTCAGTAAACTCTCACCAGAGGTCATTTCTGGCTGGAGAGATTTTTTATAGAGTGTAAGTACTTAGGAACTGGCAATATCCTAATGAAAAATATTAATATTTATAATTTGATTGCTAAAGCACAGTTCTATTAACTGATGCCATTTCTTCATGATGCCAATGTAATGTTGATTGTTGGGTAATGCTCTTGTGGTTAAAGCTTTAGCAAATATGAGTTTATCTTTTTGACATTTTTTAAATTGCATTTACAAGTGTTGTATTTTAAAAGTTTTACAGTGTTATTATAGTTGTTTTTTTTTAAACATTTGACTTTTTTAATATTGTGTATTATCACTTACATTGTAACACCATATTGTGTTCAAAACATAAATTTGATGCCACATTGTGTTCTAAACATTGAAAGGCATTTTTTGTTATACACTAAACATTGAAAGGCATTTTTTGTTATACAAGTCCTACAAAAAAAAAATATTTTTTTTATTCAAACATTGTAGTATTCAGTACTGTGGAAATCATTCTGTATGTTGAAGTACTTTCACATAGACTTTGACTGTTTTTTATCAAAATTATTAATGTTTTTGTTATTTGTATGCATATCTACTTCCTCTTATATGTTTTGGCAATAACCCATTTATGTCAAGCTATTCATTATTGGAACACTGATCCCCTTGGTACTTATTTATATCCTACTGTTCTAGTCCACCACGGGAATGTGCTTTTTTTTATTCCAATAAGCTTTCATGGAATACCCCTTACACACAGTGGTAGTCACAGCATTGCAGAGATAGGTGTTCTGCAGCCTTGTAAAAAAGTAATGAACATTTTCTGAACATTTTTGAAACCTATGAAGGTTAATGAAAATAACTTTCATGAACTTATGTCAAGTACTAACAATTTTTTTGATCTATTATTTCTGTAATACTGATGCTGTGAAATGTTATGATTGTTGGATTAGTTATAGGCTTCTAATTTTGTATGTTCCAGTATCCAGGCAAATCCAGTATCACTAATAATAGCTATTCCTTTTAAACCTGTAGAATCTCTCTGGGGATGAAGAACAGAAGCACATAATGTTTAAGTGTTGCAATGAGACCTGATCGCTTTGTAACCATAGTTTCAAACTTGTATGACACTGAAAATGCAAATTTTCTAATCTGTGACCTCCCATAAAAGAACTTAATGAACTCAATACAGAAAATTTAATTCAAGTAAAATATAGATCTATTATATTTCAGCCTTGATTAAATTATCCATGGTACATTAACATGATTGTCATGGGTGCAAACAATTTATTTGTATAAGACCATTCATTTTAGCTTCAAGTTGGTCTGGTTTAACCAGTCTAGGAGTCTATTTTTCTTTTTCTGGTCTCAGCAATATTTGTAAAAATGCCCAGATAATAATTATGAAGATTACAATGTCAGTGCGATTCTTGTTCTGCAGTTTATTGGATAATACTATTTTGTGTTTAATACCTTTTTCACTAGCATTTCACTTTTGGTTTTTCCCAGTTCAATGAAGCAACAGGTATAGTTAGAAGTATCGCATTGACAAATTGCCATATGTTGTGCTCAAGAAAGTAGAAAGAGCCACATTATTTGATCTTATAAAATACAGATGTTACTTCAAAAAGAAAATGATTATGTCCTACGCGTGTCCCTAGTCAATCTAGTCATGCATATTAACCAATGACCTAAATTCTGCCAAGTCACTGGTTTTCCTGGCTAGCTCAGGCAACTCATTCCATGCTCTAATAGCATTAGGGAAGAAGGCGTATTTGTATAAATTTGTCATAGCATATGGAACAAGGAATGTGTCTTTATCTTTGTGATTCTGAGTATTTTATTAGGGTTTGTTTTTGTATTTGAAGATTATGATTCATTGTTTTATGTATAATTGCTTCTTTACAATTAATTATAAAATCTAATTGAACAGCAGCTAAACATTATTAGAGTCTAAAAGCATTTCATTGGAGATGTAGACAGAGCTGATAAAAACATTGATGAAAATATTAGGCATCATTCCTTGGAAATGATAATCAAGTTCTTCATTGTTATGTTTTGAACTTGTTTCTCAAAATAAATGGCATTTACATAAAACACATTATAAGAAGCTTGTGGATCTTCTGGAGTTGGTGACTTATTGCATGTTATTGTTTAAAGAACCATGGCCAGCCTTCTGACCTAGGCGGAAAAGAAAGACATTCTCAACAGCACAACAATGAATCATGTTATGATAACCTGAATGTCAAACAGGAAAAGCACAGTGTGCGCAATGTTATAAAAACAAAACATTTTGTTATAAATAATATGTTACCTTATTTGTGAAATCACACTCAGCAGCAGGTAATACTTTTATTTATTGTTGTAGTGGATTGCTTAGAGTTCTAATTTTGGAGCAACTCATAACTCAAAAATGGAAGAGGATACAGCTTTTTTGTTCTCTTCCAATTCATGTTTCTTAAATTTTTTCTACAAAACATATGTGAATTTCATGCAGAAAAATACTCAACACATTGCAACCTTTGGCATAAATGGGTTAATATTTAGTCCTAGAACAGTTCAGTAACACTTACCTATATACTTAAGTCTTTTATTTTTACTTTGAGTTTTAAAATTTAAAAAATCGACAAGTCTGGTTTATGTCTTCTGTTTATGTTGTTATTTTAACTGTGTGCATACATTTTGTGTTCCATTTCCTTGCACTATGTGTCTTTACGTCTAAAGAGTTTCTAGTGTAGACTTAGTCAAAATGATTAACAACAAAACTGGATGAACAATTTAGTAGTATACAGATCTCATCTCAACATCTACTGTGGTCGTCTAAATGTGATCACGGTTCTCGCAAAACATTAATGGACATTGAAGCGTTGAGTGCTAAAACAAATTATAAATAAACATAACCTGTAACACTGTAACATATAATGATAGCAGCACTAAGGTAGCTCATTTGTGTCATTAATCTAATTACTAGCACTTCAAAAAAGTTATCTGTATGCAAATGCTTTTTTTTTTTTTTTTTGAAATGCAGGACAGAGAGTGTTAGAATGATACCTGGTCACGGCGAGACAATGGTGCCCTGTCAGTTTAGTGGTTTGAGTTCTACAAGGGACATGTCTATATTTCTTCATATTTTCTTCTCTGTGATTTTTTATTTCAGTATCTTTGGGCACCTCTTGAGTCCACCCAACTCTAATGGGTACCTGACATTAGTTGGTGAAAGTAAAGGCGATTAGTCATAGTGCTGGCCACATGACACCCTTGTTAACCGTGGGCCACATATATAGGCCACATATATGATATAAAGGTCATCTGTCTTATAGATTGCAAGGTCTGAAAGGAGAACTTTACTTTTTTACTCTTCTCTCAATAACCTTGGTAGCTTAGTGCTGCTTTTATCATAGGTTATGTGTCGTGATTCTTTAAATAAGTCATTCTACATTCATATAAATAATAGTATAACCAAATACAGTTGGTACAGGTGCAGGTAAATGGTAAAAACTTAAGAAGCAATAATACACAGAGCACAAATTTTAAACTAAATATGTAAGGAATATTTTTTGTAACTGAAGAACTACTAGTCTTTAAATACTTAACAATTTTCTATTTACAGCTATTATTGAATATATAAACATACAAGCAGACAATTTAATGTTGTAGTTAATTCTGTTCATGTTTAGTTACATATTCTACTAATATAAAAGGTGCACAGTAGATTAAATAGTTATAAAATATTGACTATAAATATTGAATTAAAAATCACTCCTCTGTTTCTCCAATTGAAATTGACCATTCTTTCTGAAGCTATGTGTATGCTGCCAAAGACATAATATAAAGTATTCAAGCACTTGCTATTATAAAGTGGAAATATTTTACCGCTATAATAAAGTTTGAATGCTTTACTACTATTTAGCCTGATTCCGCCCAATTCTTATAGAAGTACCTGACAATAGTTGGGGAAAAGTCATTTCAGTTAGTTGTTGTGCTGCCCACATGACACCCTTATTGTTAACCATGGGCCAGAGAAAGATTACCTTTACATCATCTGCTCAATAGATTGCAAGATCTAAAAGGGAACTTTATTTTTATTTTTTTTACTTTAGACCACCAAATTAGGCTACAATAGTTAAGTCCCACCTACTACTAATCAAGTAGATTTCTAATTATTCTAGAATAGTAGACCAAGAAATAGAATATAGACCTGCTAAAATGTAACATTCGCATCTCGCATTGGCCTCTTTTAATTATATTAAGTTTTGAAAGCGAAATATCAACTCTTGAAACATATTACTCTGCTCTTTGGAAGAGGGGAGGGGAGGATGTGACGGCCGAACGGTCATGGGCTTGACTTTCGAATCGAGGTCCCAGGTTCAAATACCAGAAAAGAATGGTAGACTATTTGAATTTTTTTTTATTTTTAGGACGCCCCTGAGTCCAGCCATCTCAAAATGGGTACCTGACTTAAGTAGGAAAACGTAAAGGCAGTTTGCCCATTGATTTTGTTCACCTGCAATAGCTATGTATGTATGTAGACATCCTCGTTGTGAAATAACACTTGCACTGTTACGGATTTGTCTTCTCTTTACACATCTCGAACCGTTTGTAGCGTGTAACATGGCAGAACTATTCTAGAAGTGTCACCTTGAGGGCATAGCATGTAGCGTGTAACATGGCAGAACATTCTAGAGTTGTCCCCTCGAGGGCATTACATGTAGCGTGTAACATGGCAGAACTATTCTAGAGGTGTCCCCTCAAGGGCATTACATGTAGCGTGTAACATGGCAGAACTATTCTAGAGTTGTCCCCTCGAGGGCATTACATGTAGCGTGTAACATGGCAGAACTATTCTAGAGGTGTCCCCTCGAGGGCATTACATGAAGCGTGTAACATGGCAGAACATTCTAGAGTTGTCCCCTCGAGGGCATTACATGTAGCGTGTAACATGGCAGAACTATTCTAGAGGTGTCCCCTCGAGGGCATTACATGTAGCGTGTAACATGACAGAACTATTCTAGAGGTGTCCCCTCGAGGGCATTACATGAAGCGTGTAACATGGCAGAACATTCTAGAGTTGTCCCCTCGAGGGCATTACATGTAGCGTGTAACATGGCAGAACTATTCTAGAGGTGTCCCCTCGAGGGCATTACATGTAGCGTGTAACATGGCAGAACTATTCTAGAGGTGTCCCCTCGAGGGCATTACATTAAGCGTGTAACATGGCAGAACTTTCTAGAGTAGTCCCCTTGAGGGCATTACATGTAGCGTGTAACATGGCAGAACTATTCTAAAGTTGTCCCCTCGAGGGCATTATATGAAGCGTGTAACATGACAGAACATTCTAGAGTTGTCCCCTCGAGGGCATTACATGTAGCGTGTAACATGGCAGAACTATTCTAGAGTTGTCCCCTCGAGGGCATTACATGTAGCGTGTAACATGGCAGAACTATTCTAGAGGTGTCCCCTCGAGGGCATTACATGAAGCGTGTAACATGGCAGAACTATTCTAGAGTTGTCCCCTCGAGGGCATTACATGAAGCGTGTAACATGACAGAACATTCTAGAGTTGTCCCCTCGAGGGCATTACATGTAGCGTGTAACATGGCAGAACTATTCTAGAAGTGTCCCCTCGAGGGCATTACATGAAGCGTGTAACATGGCAGAACATTCTAGAGGTGTTCCCTCGAGGGCATTACATGTAGCGTGTAACATGGCAGAACTATTCTAGAGTTGTCCCCTCGAGGGCATTACATGTAGCGTGTAACATGGCAGAACTATTCTAGAGTTGTCCCCTCGAGGGCATTACATGTAGCGTGTAACATGGCAGAACTATTCTAGAGAAGTCACCTCGAGGCCATGACATGTAGCGTGTAACATGGCAGAACTATTCTAGAGTTGTCCCCTCGAGGGCATTACATTTAGCGTGTAACATGGCAGAACTTGATCGTTGTGCTGGCCACATGACATGCTAGTTAACCGTCGGCCATAGAAACATATAACCTTTTCAACATTAGCCCAAAATAGACCACAAGGTCTGATAGGATTACTTAACTACTCTGCTCATTTCAATATTTCTCAAAATTTCTTTCATAATATTATGTTGACGGAACATGATAAATTGATAAAAAATATAAAAAGACGAGTTTTTTTTTAAGGCCTATAGCTTAATTCAAATTTAATCAAGAAACAATCTATGATTTTACAATGTAGAATTTTAATTGTGACATCATTGACAGATCTTGAAAACTTTATTCAATTTGACTTGCGTGTCCGAATGGTGTGGGTATAGAAAATGAAATCTAGATCCTTGTGATTGTCAAAAGAGTTGAGCCGAAGCCTGCTTGAACAAACCGTTCTGTCTGAAAGAGGTCCAAGTCAATGCCTATGCATGGACTAGAATACATGGCCGAAGGCCGAGCAAACCGGGAACACCCCGCCATTTCCCTATGTTTTACAAAGCTAACCGTGCAGGACTCGCCATTATTGTAACGGTCCCTTGAGGAATGGCACATGGATTATCGACAGGGACGTGGAAACTTTCAACTCCGCACCGTGCAATGGGAAAGCTCTCGCATTCCCTTGGACACTCCCACAAGAGTTTTGTTTTGCTATTCATTTAGCCTAATTACTTCCTTAAGTAATCGTTTCCACCCAGTGTGCCACGTTGAGGCAGAATAGCGTACCCGGGGAAATCTAGATCTACTTGTTTTATAGCGCTCGTCATTCTTTATATTGACCTAGGTCAGATAGTAGTCTAGATTATGCTGACAATAAATGCGTATTATAGCCACGGGAAATATGCATTCCTCGTTAATCTGCGGACTCGAAGAGAAGCCTTATTGTAGAAGAAACAATTAATTGACTAGATCTAGGTTTGTCATTTATTTTTATGCTACAGGTTTAGTGAGTTTAAGTTATCAGAAGTAGATATAGTTTATATTCTCACTCTAGATCAGCGGTTCTTAACCTTTTTAGCTCCGCGACCCCCTAACACAACTTTTCACTTGGAGGCGACCCCCAACCATAACAAAAAAAATTTGTCATGGATGCAAGATCGCCAGCTATCCGGCATGCCGGCAAAATCGAAGTAAAAAAAAAAAAAGCTTGCCGGCAAATGCCAGTACGACTGATTGCCGGCTCGGTATCGGACTTTTTTTTTTTTTTTTCACATTCACGTTTTGATCTTTCAAACTAAAACTTAATAAGTCGAATTCAAAGAAAGACAGGAAGTTACAATTCTTAAGTTACGGCGCATGCGCTTTTTTCCCAACTTTCGCTTTTTATCAAAAACGTAAACAAAATTTAGAAACAAATCAGTAAGGCCCCGGCCTGAGACGCCTAATTTAGTAAGATCTAATTCTAATAAGTTTGATCTACCGGCATAAAAATTGAAACCAGGAAACCAGACCTAGAGGCTAAATCTAGATCTATTTCTACATTTTAAAATGATTTTAGAAGTTGAACGTATTTACCCGAAAATGAAAATGCGAAATTACCGTAATAACCGTATCATCGTCGTATGAATGATCATGGTAATGATAGTTAGATCTATATTTAGTATATATTATTATATAGTCTAAGTCTAGTCTAGATCATCTCAGTAGATGATAATGATAGATCGATGTCAATGATTATTAACTATAAGATCTAGATAATTTGAATATTTAGTTAGAATCTTACAGTAGTTACAATCTACCACTAGCCGACTAGGTAGGTCTAGTCACTACTAGTAGTAAGTAGATAAGTAGAGTAGAGTTACTAGAGTCTAGTCACTCTAGTGACTAGTCCCTGGGCAGAAGCAGCGTAGATCAAAAGTAGATTATCTATTATAATCTATTATCAGATATAGATCTAAAAAAATAAATAATATTCTACTTTTAAAGTCTAGATCTAATTAATCTAATTAAATCTAGATTTTAGATCTAGATCTAATTATAAAAAACGTATTTTAATCAAGTAGATGATTCTAGCTAGGGCTAGTCTTCTATCATTACTAAATTAGTGTCTAGATCAAATTTCAAGATCTAGATCTAGAACTAAATCTAGAGTAATTTGGATTTAGGTTTAGGCTAGACTGCCGCTAGACCTAACTAAATCTAGAGAAAATATAATATCTAGTTAACTAGTAGCTCTAGCAGTACTCTAGTGACACTCTATAAACTCTATTCCTTGACAAGTTAAAGTCTAGACTTAGACTCAGAGACTATTGTGAGTATGTCTAGATCTCTAATACTTAATACTTACTAGATTCTAGATCTAGTTTGTTTATTAGACCTAGATATAGATAGGTGTAAATTGAAGGATCTACTCTTTTACTATTATAGAAATAAAATGACATCTTGATTAGATCTAGACATTCTTGATTATCTAGTTCTAGTATAAAAATCAGTCTAAGTACTCAAAGAGTTAGAAGATCCAGTTAATTAGCTCTATATTTGATAAGATCTACTGACTACTCTGTCAGCCAATAAATATTTATAGATCTATTAGATCTTTTATTTAAAATAGAGTTAGCTTTTAACATAGGTGCTACAAAGTTTGATTATACTAATATAGTAATATAGACTATAGTAGTAGTAGGTAGGCCTATCTATGTGAATATTATATACAAAAAAAATGAAATGTTCAAACATACATGTAGATTATAGTAATTAAAGTAAAAGCTTAGAATTTATAGTTTGTATTTAAAGATATATATATATGTGTGTGTGTATATATGTTATTTATGTTGTGAAGATATGACTGCAAACAATTGATCCAGAATTTTGTAATTGACATTGAAGAGAAATATTTAGATGCATTGCTATTGACGTTGCTAATATATGTCGATAAATCATACAGTGAATTAGGATGAATTCTTATGAGGACTCATTCTATACCAAAGATAGAACCTCTAGACCGACATCCAAGCATACTTAGAGCACCATCTGTTCAGATGCCACAATTATTTTTCCAAGAAGTCTTTTGCTTTTTCAAATTTAACCAACTTTGTCAATTACATCAGGTGCTGTAGAGGTCGTTTATAGAGTTTTGCATTGAAACTAATCTTTGAAAATCTCCTTTGTGTATACTGGTATATCTTACCGGAACTAGTAATTGTGAACAATTTACAACGCCTGTGGATTCATCAAGCTGGATGCTAAATATTGTAAAAGAAGCAGATATCATTTCCTTAATATCAGAAGACATGTCAACTAATCTCCTGTAAATAGTGTCATTATTTATGCAAATTACACTAAATTTATTAATAAATTTGGCTCCAATCATATCTTTAGCCACTGACAATAACTGCTTGGTAGTGGTGTGAGGTTTCAGAACTCTGGCGATTCTGACAGCTACCAAACAAGAAGATTCATAGGCTGATATGTTTCAATTATGGTACTTGCCATATGAGTCTAAACCATCTAAACTAAACCACTGTATGTCATAATCGGCAAAGTTCAGATGTTTGTTCGACCTCAATACATATGGCAGAGAGAACTTCATTACAAATGTTGCATCGGGTTTCTGCAAAAACTATACCGCAAAAAAAAAAATAATTAAAAAATCGTCATTCTCTTTTCTTTTATTAACCTTCTTTTGTTACAAGTCCGTGTTCATGAGTTGTTACATAATGAACTTTTTCCCATTGACTATAATATGATGGCATATTTATTAATTGAATTTTCTTCACGACGTGATTATATCTTCACCAAAGAAATGTTTGATCCCACAATGGTGTTTCGATGCATTGATAGACCGTAAATTTATTTCTTGAAAAATATATTTTGCAACAACAAAGATGTGGTCTGTAACATCGATTTTTGAATGACAATTATAAAAAAAAAGAAACACAAAGAAGAACAAATAAAAATAACAAACTACTATCAAACAAGGATGTTACATTCACTAAAAGTACCCTCTGTATCGTCTTGCAATATATAGGGTATGTCTATGTTATATGTAGGTCACAGCTGGGACTGCGCAGCCATGGGAAATACTGCATTCCTCACTAATCTTAAAATTCAGACTCGAAGACTAGCCTTATTATTATATTTGTCACCGCCACTTTTTAAAAAAATTGAAACTTGACGATCGTTTCTAAATTTATTTGGTAATAATGCTATTTGAGTAATGTCCCATCTCTATAATTTGCAATATAAATCTATATCCACTGTGGTACAAAAATGTTACAACACATAAGAACAAAAAAAACTAGCGATAAAAATTATAAATCTCCCCCCCCCCCCCCCCCCCCCCCCCCGAAATCCAATTTTCTGATGGTCTTAGGCGACCCTGTGAAATGCTCATTTGACATCCAAAGGGGTCGCGACCACAGGATAAGAACCCCTGTTCTAGATCTAGGTTTATAGTTGTACAGCATTCTCAACATTTCTCAGGGGACTTTTTGCTTATACACCGTAATATTATTGTTGACAACGGTAAAAGCATCAGTATGGACTATGGTGGCTCACATTGTTATGATTGTATTTTCTTTCCTTTTTTAGATAGAATCTATGTCGAAAGAAGAACGAGGTTAAATGACGTTCTTTTGTTCAACAAATGAAAAGTACCAGTATTAAATATAACTTGATTATTGTACTTTTTGTGTGTAGATTCTTTATGATTTTACATCATTGCATTGATTTCATTGAAATAACAAAACATTAGACTTGATTAGAATTAGATCTAGATCTAGACTAGTTACTAGATTGACTAAGATTGTCTAGATCTAGTATAATAAATAGTCTAAATTTAAATAATAACGTAGACGTAGACCGTAGATATGAGTTATTAAATCACAAAAGTAATTGCTTTTTTTTTTTTTATCAAGACTAGATTTTTTTCTAAATGTTTGATTAAAATGTATTGTACTTTATTAACAGTACAGTCACTGAACTGTAGTACAGTACAATACCGAAAATAATAGGCCTACTATGCCCTGCACCTTGCCGTTAGATGCACTACAGTCCTTATATGCACCTAATATTTTGAATTTAGGCCATATATTATATCATATAATCCATTCTATCATTATCAAAAATGTGTATAAGGCTAGTATACACTGTACATTTTATAAAAAGATCTTTAAAAAGGTAAAAGGACACCTTTTACAAAAAATATTAAAAACTTAAACAGGCCTTAATATCATTCAAAGGGCCTATTCAGTGGTCCACTGGTCCAGTTGTAGTGTCTACCCATCAGGCATTTAAACATTTGCCAGAATGCCCATTAAGCCAGTCCATCTTTGCTTTGATAGTACTAATGACCTCTCTTGTAGAAATAGCTATATGAAGAGTGTTGTTAAGAATAGTATAGTTTAAATGAGCGTGTAGTTCGTTTCATGAATCAGCTGGGAAAAACAATTACTTAGCAGAGTTTAAGTCACTGATTAACATGCATGACTAGTCTGACACATGAAATTCATAATTAGAAAGACATAATTATCTATTTTTTGAATAAACGTATGTAACCTATATAATTAAATAAGAGGGACACTTGGTTTACTGTGTTCTATTATACAGGAATTGAGGTACCATTTTTAAGAGCCTTGCTGTTTTCTGTATCTAATCTTTTGTATAGTTTAGACTTTATTACTGTCACTTCAATGTATTTTGTGTATGACTAGATATAGATTGTATTTATTTAATCTGCCTTTATACAGTTTGATTGGGAAGCTTCATTTCAGAATGTTAATATTCTACAATCTATCATTAATATAATACTGGAATTGCTTTATCAAGTGTGATCTTCACCGTTTAGAAGTTAATAGAACTAAGCACCTTAACACACTGCAGCTAGTTCTAATTAACCCATTCATAAGTTTTCAATTAACCAGTAATTGTAAGTTGCTTGCTTGACATAGAGCTCTAAAAAGGAAGTAAACATTAAGTAATTTTTTAATTGTATACTTCAAATTAGTTTTTAAAATAGCCCAAGAAAGCTAACTTTAGGTCAAAAAGTATTTATTGTCCTCAACTTGTATAATTTTTTTTCCTGTGGTTGCAAAGCATTGGCAAATATTTCTATTTTCTATTCTATATTTCTAGCCTGTAATGGTTTGATCAGCTAGCCCATAAACATTATAGAAAACTTATGGCTTGAAACTTTGATTTCATCTTAAGAAATTTATGCTACATGAGATCTTACAACTTTGTGTTTTAGGAATTCCTTTGTTAGTTGAAAGGAAAGATGAACAATTAGAATAAATATATCATTAAATTAACTAAAAAATTACAATTATTAAAACGTGTGTGCACACTAGAACAACTCTAAGTACTTTTAGGCTATACATTATTAACATTATTAGGATTTGCTACTTTACAATATGGAATTAGGCCTGTAAAAAAAATGTTAAGATTCATTTTGTTTTGCGTATTAGGTTTTTTATAGTGACAATAACATCATCATAAAAACAAAGACTAGAGTTAGACATGAAATAAAGACAGTTCATTTGTTAGCTTCTTTGGATTCTTTTAACAGAATTTAGGACTTTTTTAAAAGCTTAGCTCACTTGGTCTGTGTCTGTCTCCCATTTCCTTTTCACGGATCAAGTTGAAATTTTAAACATATATTCCTTGTCAATGACAATACATGAATTAATGAATCCAAATATAAAATATAGAAATGATGATTACATCCTATGCATCATGCATCTAGTCATGCATGTTAACCAATGACTTAAATTCTGACAAGTCATTGGTTTTCTTGGTTGGCTCAGGCAACCCATTCCATGCTCAGTCACCACCATCTTTGTGAATGGTACTATTAGTCACCACCATCTATATAAATGGTGATTTAAGTCACCACCATCTGTGTGAATGGTACTATTAGTCACCACCATCTGTGTGAATGGTACTATTAGTCACCACCATCTATATGAATGGTGATTTAAATCACCACCATCTGTATGAATGATACTATCAGTCAACAACATCTGTATGAATGGTACTATCAGTCACCACCATCTGTGTGGTTCAGTGTTTAATGTATAATTGCTAAGAATGGTACTGTCAGTCACCACCATATGCATGAATGGTGCTATAAGTCACCACCATCTGTTTGAATGGAGTTGTCAGTCACCGCCATCTGCATTATGATACTATTAGTCACCACCATCTGCATGTCACTATCAGTCACCACATTGTCAATGAATGGTACTATCAGTCACCACCATATGCATGAATGGTGCTATAAGTCACCACCATCTGTTTGAATGGAGTTGTCAGTCACCACCATCTGCATTAATGGTACTATCAGTCACCACCATCTATATGAATGGTACTATCAGTCACCACCATATGCATGAATGGTGCTATAGGTCACCACCATCTGTTTGAATGGAGTTGTCAGTCACCACCATCTGCATTAATGGTACTATCAGTCACCACCATTTGAATGAATGGTAATATCAGTCACCACCATGTCCATGAATAATACTATATGAATGGTACTATCAGTCACCACCATATGCATGAATGGTGCTATAAGTCACCACCATCTGTTTGAATGGAGTTGTCAGTCACCACCATCTGCATTAATGGTACTATCAGTCACCACCATCTGCATGTCACTATCAGTCACCACATTCTGAATGAATGGTACTATCAGTCACCACCATTTGAATGAATGGTAATATCAGTCACCACCATCTGTATGAATGATACTATCAGTCACCACCATCTGTTTGAATAGTACTATCAGTCACCACCATCTATATGAATGGTACTATCAGTCACCACCATATGCATGAATGGTGCTATAGGTCACCACCATCTGTTTGAATGGAGTTGTCAGTCACCACCATCTGCATTAATGGTACTATCAGTCACCACCATCTATATGAATGGTACTATCAGTCACCACCATATGCATGAATGGTGCTATAGGTCACCACCATCTGTTTGAATGGAGTTGTCAGTCACCACCATCTGCATTAATGGTACTATCAGTCACCACCATTTGAATGAATGGTAATATCAGTCACCACCATGTGCATGAATAATAGTATATGAATGGTACTATCAGTCACCACCATATGCATGAATGGTGCTATAAGTCACCACCATCTGTTTGAATGGAGTTGTCAGTCACCACCATCTGCATTAATGGTACTATCAGTCACCACCATTTGAATGAATGGTAATATCAGTCACCACCATGTCCATGAATAATACTATATGAATGGTACTATCAGTCACCACCATATGCATGAATGGTACTATAAGTCACCACCATCTGTGTGAATGGTACTATTAGTCACCACCATCTATATGAATGGTGATTTAAATCACCACCATCTGTATGAATGATACTATCAGTCAACAACATCTGTATGAATGGTACTATCAGTCACCACCATCTGTGTGGTTCAGTGTTTAATGTATAATTGCTAAGAATGGTACTGTCAGTCACCACCATATGCATGAATGGTGCTATAAGTCACCACCATCTGTTTGAATGGAGTTGTCAGTCACCGCCATCTGCATTATGATACTATTAGTCACCACCATCTGCATGTCACTATCAGTCACCACATTGTCAATGAATGGTACTATCAGTCACCACCATATGCATGAATGGTGCTATAAATCAACACCATCTGTTTGAATGGAGTTGTCAGTCACCACCATCTGCATTAATGGTACTATCAGTCACCACCATCTATATGAATGGTACTATCAGTCACCACCATATGCATGAATGGTGCTATAGGTCACCACCATCTGTTTGAATGGAGTTGTCAGTCACCACCATCTGCATTAATGGTACTATCAGTCACCACCATTTGAATGAATGGTAATATCAGTCACCACCATGTCCATGAATAATACTATATGAATGGTACTATCAGTCACCACCATATGCATGAATGGTGCTATAAGTCACCACCATCTGTTTGAATGGAGTTGTCAGTCACCACCATCTGCATTAATGGTACTATCAGTCACCACCATCTGCATGTCACTATCAGTCACCACATTCTGAATGAATGGTACTATCAGTCACCACCATTTGAATGAATGGTAATATCAGTCACCATCATCTGTATGAATGATACTATCAGTCACCACCATCTGTTTGAATAGTACTATCAGTCACCACCATCTATATGAATGGTACTATCAGTCACCACCATATGCATGAATGGTGCTATAGGTCACCACCATCTGTTTGAATGGAGTTGTCAGTCACCACCATCTGCATTAATGGTACTATCAGTCACCACCATCTATATGAATGGTACTATCAGTCACCACCATGTCCATGAATAATACTATATGAATGGTACTATCAGTCACCACCATCTGTTTGAATGGAGTTGTCAGTCACCACCATCTGCATTAATGGTACTATCAGTCACCACCATCTATATGAATGGTACTATCAGTCACCACCATATGCATGAATGGTGCTATAGGTCACCACCATCTGTTTGAATGGAGTTGTCAGTCACCACCATCTGCATTAATGGTACTATCAGTCACCACCATTTGAATGAATGGTAATATCAGTCACCACCATCTGCATGAATAATACTATATGAATGGTACTATAAGTCACCACCATATGCATGAATGGTGCTATAAGTCACCACCATCTGTTTGAATGGAGTTGTCATTCACCACCATCTGCATTAATGGTACTATCAGTCACCACCATCTATATGAATGGTACTATCAGTCACCACCATATGCATGAATGGTGCTATAGGTCACCACCATCTGTTTGAATGGAGTTGTCAGTCACCACCATCTGCATTAATGGTACTATCAGTCATTACAATTTGAATGAATGGTAATATCAGTCACCACCATGTCCATGAATAATACTATATGAATGGTACTATCAGTCACCACCATATGCATGAATGGTGCTATAAGTCACCACCATCTGTTTGAATGGAGTTGTCAGTCACCACCATCTGCATTAATGGTACTATCAGTCACCACCATCTGCATGTCACTATCAGTCACCACATTCTGAATGATTGGTACTATCAGTCACCACCATTTGAATAAATGGTAATATCAGTCACCACCATCTGTATGAATGATACTATCAGTCACCACCATCTGTTTGAATGGTACTATCAGTCACCACCATCTATATGAATGGTACTATCAGTCACCACCATATGCATGAATGGTGCTATAGGTCACCACCATCTGTTTGAATGGAGTTGTCAGTCACCACCATCTGCATTAATGGTACTATCAGTCACCACCATCTATATGAATGGTACTATCAGTCACCACCATATGCATGAATGGTGCTATAGGTCACCACCATCTGTTTGAATGGAGTTGTCAGTCACCACCATCTGCATTAATGGTACTATCAGTCACCACCATTTAAATGAATGGTAATATCAGTCACCACCATGTGCATGAATAATACTATATGAATGGTACTATCAGTCACCACCATATGCATGAATGGTGCTATAAGTCACCACCATCTGTTTGAATGGAGTTGTCGTCACCACCATCTGCATTAATGGTACTATCAGTCACCACCATCTGTGTGAATGGTACTATTAGTCACCACCATCTATATGAATGGTGATTTAAGTCACCACCATCTGTATGAATGATACTATCAGTCAACAACATCTGTATGAATGGTACTTTCAGTCACCACCATCTGTGTGGTTCAGTGTTTAATGTATAATTGCTAAGAATGGTACTGTCAGTCACCACCATATGCATGAATGGTGCTATAAGTCACCACCATCTGTTTGAATGGAGTTGTCAGTCACCGCCATCTGCATTATGATACTATTAGTCACCACCATCTGCGTGTCACTATCAGTCACCACATTGTCAATGAATGGTACTATCAGTCACCACCATATGCATGAATGGTGCTATAAGTCACCACCATCTGTTTGAATGGAGTTGTCAGTCACCACCATTTGCATTAATGGTACTATCAGTCACCACCATATGCATGAATGGTGCTATAGGTCACCACCATCTGTTTGAATGGAGTTGTCAGTCATCACCATCTGCATTAATGGTACTATCAGTCACCACCATTTGAATGAATGGTAATATCAGTCACCACCATGTCCATGAATAATACTATATGAATGGTACTATCAGTCACCACCATATGCATGAATGGTGCTATCAGTCACCACCATCTGCATGTCACTATCAGTCACCACATTCTGAATGAATGGTACTATCAGTCACCACCATCTGCATGTCACTATCAGTCACCACATTCTGAATGAATGGTACTATCAGTCACCACCATTTGAATGAATGGTAATATCAGTCACCACCATCTGTATGAATGATACTATCAGTCACCACCATCTGTTTGAATGGTACTATCAGTCACCACCATCTATATGAATGGTACTATCAGTCACCACCATATGCATGAATGGTGCTATAAGTCACCACCATCTGTTTGAATGGAGTTGTCAGTCACCACCATCTGCATTAATGGTACTATCAGTCACCACCATCTGCAAGTCACTATCAGTCACCACATTCTGAAAAATCTAAAGTGGAACCCATTCAGGTCTATAATTCAAGTTGTCATTGAACGCTCTTGCATCTAAACAAAAATTATTATCAAAGAATAAGAGTTACACTGACATAAAAATAGAATGCCGACCAATGAGTGGTTCTATTTTATTCTCGTTAAGATTGATTTCGATCAATTCATATTTTTTTCGCCTTATAACTATTTTGAAAATGTCTTGACCACATAGTCCTTGCGGGCCCCTAAGACCTTGTAAGGTGGCCATAGATTTTTAGCTTATGTTTTTTTACTATAGTTAGCAGGTCAGCTCCAATACTGATGCCCCTTTTAAAGTTTTAAGTTAATAAACAGATTATTGATTGTTGCATTTTCTCCATTATGTTGCCATCTATTTACTTAGTTGTACGTTTTTCAGAAAAGTGAAGACTGTGTGTGGAAGTTTGCCAGAGGCAAGCTTTGGATTTCTTTCATAGAGCAAGGGACAACACTCTCAATACCTTTTGATATCATTCCAACACCTATAGCTGTGGTGAGACTATTTCGAGGTCTCAGGAATGTATTTCTTATCAATTGGTAAGTTTGTTTATTACTGTTACTAAAATAGCACTGTTGGTAAATAAAATTTTAATTGAACATGGAGACTATGTCAAATAAACATTTAGTGGGTAAAGCATCCACTCACTACATAGAAACTTAACTTTATTTGAATATTTTTTGTATTTTGTCTAAATATTGTTTATAGAAATTAACACCATAATATTTTTTAAGATGAATGTTTGCTGTTGTATATTATATTCACAGACATTGCAATGTTATCTTTTGAATTTATTCCCTAATCAGGTAATCATGCATCACGTGCCCTCAGATATGTACAAAAAATGAAGTTTGAGAAGAAAGAGAAAGGATCAAGATGGTATGCTTTGAATTCTACAAATTAAATCCTACTTTACTCAGTTAAAAAATCGAGTTTATGTGTAACTACTATGATTCTACAAATATGTTTTGTTTGTTTGCTATGCACAGATTTACAAGACACTAAAGAAGTTATCTATCAACTATACTCAATGTATAGACGACTTGCAGCCAGACTAGAATTATAGAGTAAGATGTTTTTCTGCTGGCTAAACATGTATGGGTATGTTTGTCTGTCTTTCATTATGTCCATCTAAAAACTAATTGTTTTATAAATGCAAAAGTTTGCCTAAGAAATAGGAATGTATGTATAGAAACCAAAATAATTTGTATCTTTTTAAAACAATAATGATAGTAAGATGGGTAAACAAAAGCTACTTAGTTATGTGAGTAAATGTGTGTGAATCAGTGATTATATTACAAAAAAGCATCATTTCAATTTTGGAGAAAATTTGAAGAGATCAATGGCTTGATGCTCAAAGTATTGAGTTGTGTGTTCTCTTCATCACCTATCCCTTAGTCTGTTCAACCATTTTGACACCTAACAAGATCTCTCAAATGTCTTTCTCCATTCCTCTCTGTCCTTTGCTTTGGATAGAATTTCATTCAATGACAGGCCTGTCCATTCTTTGATGTCTTCCCATCGCTTCCTCTGTCTTCCGTTTTCTTCTTTTTCTGGTATTTTTTTCCTGAAGGAAAGTCTTTGCGGGCCTGAAAGACCTGGCCATAGAGTTTGAGTTTACTTTTTTTTTTGACAGTGGTTAGCAGGTCATCAGAGAGTCCAACTGCCGTATTAATCCTGTTTCTAATCTCTTCATTCATGATGCAATCTTTGTAAAAACAAGTTAATTAATTAATTCCACTTATCTTATTCATAGTAAACCAGTAACACTGACTAAAAATGCAAAATACCTAGGCGTTATAATAAATGAAAAACTGTCATGGAATCCCCATATTGATGAAACTGTCATAAAATCAAATAAAGCATTAGGGTTTATTAAAAGAAATTTCTATAAATCAAATAAGAACATAAAACTAAAATGTTATTAACCCTTGTTAGGCTAATATTAGAATATGCATCCTCTGTTTGGGACCCCTCAACTCAAGAAAACATTAAGAAACTGGAGCGGACACAAAATAGAGCAGTGAGATTCATAACAAATGAATATTCACATTTGACTAGAGTAACACTTTTAGTAAAATCACTAAATTTAGAAAGCCTTCGAATAGAAGACTTAGCAATTATACATAAAACACTGAACCATAATCTTCAAATACAAAAACAAAATGTAATAAAATACTCAGAAAGACCCAAAGATAAAGGCACATTCATCGTTCCATAGGCTAGGACAAATTTGTACAAATGCTTTTTCTTCCCTAGCACTATTAGAGCATGGAATGGGTTGCCTGATCTAGCTAAGAAAACCATTGACTTGGCAGAATTTAGGTCATTGGTTAATATGTAAATATGCATGACCCGTAGGACCTAATCATCTTCTTTTTTGAAGTAACATCTGTATCATATAAGATAAGATACTGAAGATCTTTCTGTAGCATCTTAGCTCCATTGCTAGGATCCCTTTCTCTAGATCTGCAGTCAGCATCCAATATTCGCATTCATATAATAATAATGTGGCCGTAACAAGGGAGTGCATCAGTCTGATTTTAGTGTCAAGGGCTATGCCTTTGTCTGTCCAGATTGTTTTGAGTTTTGCAAGTGCTGCTGTTGTCTAGGCAATTCTGGCCAGTAGTTCAGGTTTGGTTCCTTCATCTGAGACAAAAACTCCAAGGTAAATACCTTGTTGTTCTCTGTAAAGAAGTTAAAATCATTAACTCTTTCAGCCTGTTTTGCCAGTATACTGGCAAAACAGCTATACCTCATAGCCTGGTTTGCCAGTATACTGGCTTTTGGGGGGTGGCTTCTAAAATTAGTCCGTTTCTTGTAGTTAGAGTTTTTAAAGTTATTTCTAAAAACAAAAATAGTAAAAAGAAACGAAACCTTCCTTTTTTAAGCGTCTTTATGCAATAACCTGGATTGTTTTTTTGTTTTAATATTATTTTAATTAGTGTGTTGCTTAGCAAACAAAAACAAACATGGATGCTATGCCTGGATGCAGTAGTGTTAGTGGTAGGCCTAAAAGATTGACGGTAGCACAAGCTACTCAATTGTTTTTAGCTTTAGAAAGTTCTAGTGATAGTGATAGTGAAGATGATTCCACATATTTGCCAGAAAATCATGGTGTAGATGATAACATTGTGAAGAAGAAAAGAGCTAGACATGATGATACTGTGGTTGACTCAGATTCTGACAGTGATAGTGGCAGTGAAGCTAACAATGATGGGACTGGTATTATTGCTACAATTCCAGAACCAGATGATTTTAGACCTAGAACTAGTGGTAATAATGATGGGTGGCAATGGGAGAGGGTTGCTGACAATTGTCCTGTCAGTACTGCCAATACATTTAGAATGTCCCAGCCTTCTAAAAGTGGAGTCAATTCTGAGTTAGATTTGACAAGAGATTCTACACCATTTGATGTTTTTACCAGGCTAGTAGATGGTTGTATCATGACCTTTTTAGTTGATAGCATTAATGATTATGCTAAAATTGTGATTCAAAAACACAATCCTCCTACTGTCAGGTCCACTTTTAATAATTGGACAGACACAAATGTTGCAGAAATGTACAAGTTTCTCGCAGTTTTTATTTCGATAGGTCTACAAAACAAAAAGTCTGTCAGGGACTTTTGGTCTAATAAAGACATATATTATCAGCCATGGTTTAATACCATGTTTACAAGAGCTAGATTTGAACTCTTGTTCTTTAGCATGATGCATGTAGGTGAAGCGGTCTCGGTCGGTAAGGATAAAGTTGAACCCTTCGTAAAGATGATGTGTTCAAATTTTCAAAAGGCATTTTATCCTTTTGAGGAGGTTGCTATTGATGAGATGGTGATAGGATTTAAAGGCAGGTTTGGACCATTACAGTACAACCCTAGTAAGCCTGAAAAGCACCACATAAAAAATTATGGCCTGTGTGATAGCAGTACAGGTTATGTAATAAATCTTATTACTTATTATGGAAGTGACACTACTTACTCAGACTCATCAAAGAGTATTACCAGCCATGCAGTCAAAATATTTGATACCCTTCTACAACCACTTCAAAGTGGGCATCATATTTTTGCTGATAGATATTATACATCAACAGATCTCTTGGAATATCTAACTCAGAAAAGATTTTATTATACTGGGACAGTCAACTTGGCTAGGAAAAATTTCCCTGCCGAGCTCAAGAAGCAAAAGCTGCGTCACAGAGAAACTCAATTTTACAAGTCTGTGGGCAGTATAGATGCTCTTTGTGTGGCATGGCAGGATAAGAAAGCTAAAAAGCCTTGCATTATGGTGTCCACAAAATCAACCAATCGCATCATTAATGTGCAACAAAAGCGCAGTGTTGTCGAGAAGCCAGAAATGGTTCACGACTACAATATGATGATGAATGGTTGCGACAGGGCAGACCAAATGCTCTCTTATTATTCTGTGCATTCTAGAAAAAGCATGAAATGGTGGAAGAAAGTCTTTTTCTGGATATTAGAAATTGCACAGATTAATGCCCTCATCATTTATAATGCCACACAGGTTACATGTGACCAGCCTTCAAAAAAGCTTTCTTTAAAAAAATTTAAAGAAACTTTAATTGATGGTTTAGTTGATGCTGCCACTGCACTGGGTGATGTTCCCAGACAGGTGAAAGTGAAGACTGTTAAAGCTGACAGCAAAATAGCACCTGGGCCTCATCTTGTTCATTATGAAGAGAATGATCGCCCTTGTGTCTATTGCAAGAGTCAATCACAACGGAAGCGGACTAGATTCTTTTGCTCGGGTTGCCCGTCGCAACCTCGGCTCTGTGTGAAACATTGTTTTCGTCTATACCATGAGGATCTGGCAAAAATATAGCTTTCGAGTAGTGGCAGTAGCATCTATGTAATGTAAATAAATGTATATATATGTGTGTGTGTGTGTGTAAAATGTAAATATTATTCCTATTTCACTGGATATTGTTTTTTGCCAAAAATGATTTCGAATTGGATTTACAACTCTACGCGTCTAAGGTAATATCTGTTTTATAATCTTCACTGCATGTTTAAGTGTTGTATATCAAATTATTCAGAAATGAATCCTCTTTCTAATTAATGAAAAGTATTTAGTCAAAATGGTCAATACAAAAAAAATAAAGAGTATATATTGATGTTATTGCAAAGAAAAAAAAATTGCGAAAAAAATTTGACTATGATCTAAGACATGAAATTACAAATTATTTACATTTAAAAGAATAAAGAAAGGGTAAAAAAGAATTCTTATGCATATCTATGTAGTTTAATATATAATTTATGGTGACTGTAATAATAAAGAAATTAAAAAAAATTATTTTATAATAGATATGGAAAAAAAAGTAGTTTAATTAAAATTAATGCAATTTAGAAAAAAAATTAAATTAAAATAAATAAGCAAGAAATTAGGAAAAAAAAACTTGATTTATGTTTATCAAAATGAATTTACTTTAAAATGAGTACAAAATATACTCTTTTCAAGCAATATTATACATATATTATGTATAACAAACCTAGACAAAAAAAAATTTTTTTACTCTTTTATTTTTTTCCATCCTATTCAACCTGCAAAATCATCTATACAAATTAAATAAACTACAAAAAGATTAAAAGAGTTGTGTTGGTGAAGATCTTTGCTTTAATTTGATATATAACTTTATTTATCTGTGATTTACCGTTTATGAGATAAAAAATATTTTTATAACCCTATTGTAAACAAAAACTGGTAGCCATTTTTGCCCGCATCCATTGCTATTTTAGCAACAGGCTGAAAGAGTTAAGGCAGTGCCAGAGATGAAGTTATGCAGTTATTCTAGAACTTTGTTACAAAAAAAAAATAAGTTCATTAGGCTTTCTTATTGATCACTTAAAATCTTATGACTTTAAGTTATATGCTACTAATCACTATTACAAATGTTAGAGGACATGTTGTCTAATTATGTCTTTCAATTCCGTAGTCAATTATGGTGATGTTAATTAAGCAGCACTTATTTTTTCCTATTAAAATCTCTCTCTTTCATTTAAATTTTTTATACTTCTATGTCTAAAAAATTAAAAACTTTCCTACATTAATTGGGTTAACCTTACTTTGAATGAAAAAAATATATGAAAGTGTTAAAAAATTAATGATAATCACTGTTCATGAACCAGAAGTAAGTCCTAATCATTCTTCATTGTATTACTCAGGGTCTGTTCCATCACATCCAGTCAATAAAGGAATAATATCTATGATGTCAGACAACAATAAAGACCCATTTCTGTAGAAGAAGATCTCACTACCATGAACACTCTAGGGCTAGGATGAGTTGTGATAAAGACCTAAACAAACATTGCAAGGAGATGCTTAGTGTTAGGGTTGTGTTTTTACATATTAATGATCTCTTGGCCCCCTGAAAGATGAGTTCACACAATATCAGGATAGCTCTAAACGGTAAACTTAAAAGAATATTAAATGCGATAATTTACAATAATGAGGATTAATTAGCAAAGTCATTTTAAAAAATGTTATACAAGCCATTAACTATGGTTGAGAGTTTGCACTCATGCATAAATCTATTTCAAATTAAGAACCATGCATATGTCAGCGTTAAGTGTGTGTTGACGTAGTATTATAATATTACACATAACACTGGTTACTATTAATGCGAATGTCATGGAATGCTGGTTTAGTGCTTCCTGGAGTCACACATGACAAACATAGATATGACAGACTGACTTAAATCCACTTTGGCAGACAAAATATAAAGTTTATTTGATGTCAATAATTATACTCCACTCCTTGATATCACATTCACCAGATCCAGAAAAAAAACACTTCATGATGAATTTATGTCTAGTATTAGAATGTAGTGAGACAAGGACCTCCGTCTGGTGTAGTGCAATCCAGACCTCCGTCAAAAAGCACCTGGGGGGGGGGGGGTCCACTATTATTCACTTAGTGAAATGCAAGTGGAAAGGCAGTGGGGTAATTTGTGACTCCCTTGTTTTGTTTTGGAAGTTCCTTTAGAAATAAAGATTATTACGTTCGAGTCCAAACCTCCCACAGGAGCTGGAGGATGGCAGCGGGTAGAGTTCAAACTTGTAATCATCATGATGACAGTCCAGAGCACATACCACACAACCAGGCAGCCCTCTACATATAACTTAGTATAACTTAAGAATACATTTAAGATTGGGTTAGCTTTTTGGAGTCACATATCAAAATTGCATCAACAAATAGCATCCATAGGTTTTTTGAATATTTTGAAAATGCTGCTAAGGAAAAGATTATTTTGTATTAGCAACTAATTATCACTAGCAGTATTATTTAGGACACCTAAAAACCCCAGGATGGTCTGCCTAGTCGTGTGGTTTGCACGCTGGACTGTCGTTCAGATTTATTGATGATCCTGGGTTCAAACCCTACCCGCTCCCATTCCCCATCGTCCTGCAGGAGGTTTGGACTAGGAAGTAATTATCTTCAACTCTGAAAATATTTTACATGTCATTATTTTATTATAATCTTGTTGAATATAATGAATACTTTTGACAATGGTAATAATCTGACAGCACAGAAATAACAATGGGAATCTTGCAATTGTCTCCAATGACCAAGTAGATTTTTTACTACTACTTCAAAGACTTGAAAATATTTGATAGATTTTGATGAAATGAACATGGGAATCATTGGATTAGGACCAGAGGGATTTTTTTTCAAATAGTGACCTTGATCATTGGGATTGAGCTGAAATTAATTTCTTTTTTTATTTCCCCAGGGACATGATGCCAGTAAAATGAGAAAATAGAGTGGAAGAGAGTCCAAAGTTTGTTTTGCTCCCTATTCAATAGAGAACAAAGTTAACATTAGCAATGGAGATAAAAGGAATCTCTAAAACAATAATTCTTATCAAAATCCAACAATCTCTATTCAAAATATTAATCTAAGCAGTAACATGACAACTAGTAAGTGGCTTCTTTTTTTTATGTACAATTTAAGAGATATTTCAATAAATGATTTTAATAAAACTCCATTAAGCTTTTTAAAGTAAGTATGGCAGGATCACTATGGAACAACCAGTTAACTCTCACCCTAAGATCAATGTTAGTCAACAGTCACAAAGAGGAGTGGTTCTGCCAATGGGCAGAGCCATGTACAAAGAAATGACCATTCCAAACTAACTGAACAATATTAACTTCCTCCCCTGCAAAGAGCAATCTACAACCTTCCAACTAAGAACAGGACAAACACCTCTGTTAAATTACCATCTTAACAAGATAAATCCCACTCCCCTACCTCTTTGTAGACACTGCACCCACCCTTATGAAACTGTAAAACACATCCTCTTTGAATGCCCCTTCCTAATCCACCTTAGGCAGACCCTACTACCATTTCAAACCAACACCCTGTATGGCAGTGCTGAACAACTGAAGACAACAAAGCACTATTTTTCCTTGGCACAGTCTGCAAAAGAGCTCTGAGCTCAGCAGCAAAAAGCTGGCTAGAAAGAAGAAGTAGTATGTAAGTATAAATAAAAGTTCATTTAAGGAAAATGTACTAATCTGATGTAAGTATATATATAATGTTTTAGTTTGAACCAAAGAGTGAAGGTCACGTGAGGACAGTTTTCAACACTAGAGTTACAGTACTAGTCCTCGGTGGAATCAAGGAGTCATTAAAGAATCATTCTGGAAGATCAAATTAATACAAGCACTGAACAGCAGGTGAATCCTTTGACATCTGATAACTACCATGTCAATAGCAAGTTATTTTTATTAAAGACTTCTTTAGTTATCTAAAACATTGATGCTTCTTTGAACCACTTTCTGGGTAAACAAAACTACATAAATAATTAGACTTTACATTTCTTATGTGTCAAAGTGCTCTATGCATTACTTTACCTTTACCTATCCCTTAGTCTATTGGACCATTGGGACACCATGCAAGACTCGTCGACCATTTTTCTCCATTCCTCTCTGTCTTTTGCCTTAGAACCTCTTTCAATGGCAGGCCTGTTCATTCTTTTATGTTATCCTCCCATCACTTTCTCTGTCTGCCTCTTCTTCTTTTTCCTGGTACTGTTCCCTGAAGGAAGTTCTTTGTGAGCCCCGAAGATCTTGTAATATGGCCATAGATTTTAAGCTTGCATTTTCTTACGATAGTTAGCAGGTCATCATGGGGTCCAATCACTGCAGTAACCCTGTCTTTAATCTCTTGGTTTGTGATGCGGTCTCTGAATGTAATACCTAGGATTCTTCTGTTGTAATACCTAGGATTCTTCTGTAGCATCTCAATTCAATTGCTAGGATCCTCCTCTCTAGCTCTGCAGTCAGCGTCCAAGACTCACAAGCATATAAAAATGTGGCCATGACCAGAGAGCGCATCAGTCTGATTTTGGTGCCGAGGGCTAAGCCTTTGTCTTTCCATATTATTTTAAGTTTTGAAAGGGCTGCTGTGGACTGTCAGTAGTTTAGTTTCGTTCCCTCATCTGAGACAATAGCTCCTAGGTATTTGAAGTGGGCCAAAATGCTCTTTTGAATTTAATAAAGACAAGCTACAGGTTTAATTATTGTTAACTGCATTTGTCGACTGGTTGTCAGTAAAACCAAGACTTGGTAGAATTTAAGATTCTATATATATTGTTACATGGTGCAGCTTTAGTGAAATCCAGCTAGTCTGTAGATCTGGCATGTCACACATTGTCCACATATTTTTGTAATTATATATACTTCTATATATATATATATGGTATATTTCTCTTCTTATAAGATTTCTAGAGCTTGATATATTCAGTTGTGTCCAAACTAGTTTAGCATAAATTCCCCTATCACTAAGACTTTAAACACATTATCTTTTATTTGTCAGCTGAATCCCTTCATTATCTCATTAACAATTGTTCTGATCAAGATGCAGACCAAGTTCTCTAAATTAGATCAGCTTATAGACTAATGAAATAATCTCCTATGAGTTACAGGCAAAACTTAAAGTCTACATCAAATTTTTTTTTCTTTTGGATAATATTACAGACAGGAATGGAAAATATGGCCAACAGATCTTGTGTGGTGCCCCAATGGTCAAACAACTAAGGGATAGGTGAATATGATAATACATAATAGGTTAGCTAAAACTTACTGGTTAATTCAGGAAATTAAGTTAACTTTCTAATTATTATTTTTTTTTTACTAAAACTTTCTTTTTAAGTGCTAATTTGATTAAACTATATAAAAAAAATAGCTTTCAGTTCCAGTGTCTACACTAATCTTCTTTGTCTAGGTCATTAATTGTAAATGTTTTTCAGATAATGATGCAGAGAATTTCCTGGTGATAAAGAATTAGGAGCTGCACACAGTTTAATGAAACCATATTTTAGGAACAGATAGAAAACAAAGAACTGCAGCAAAGATGGCCTGTTTTTATTCTTCTTCATGGCAAGTAGATTTTTTAAAGCATTATGATATAGTTTCCCTTTCAGACCTTGTGGTCCAAAGGGCAAATGATATAAAGTCATCTCTGTTTCTGTGGCCTACGGTTATGGTATAGCTATTTTAAATAGAACTTTCTAACTTTGAATGAATGCATAATAAAAAAAAAATAGGCAACATAAGAAATTAGATAGAGCCGCATCTGTGCTTTACATTCTGACTCTGTTCTGGGCTATTCCCCATCCATTTCCATCCTGCCAACTTTCCTTCTTGGTCTGCAGGTTTGATCTATATTTGTGTCACAGATTCCTTATTGTATTTATAATAATAACTCTATTATAGAATCTACCTTAGTTCTCGATACATCTAGGTATCCCTGGTTCAGTTCTAGTTAACGAAATAAAACAATGAAAGCACTAGATCAAACACATAAACTTTAATCAGCTTTACTGCATATCACACATGCTGGTCTCTGTCTAACAACCAACACACTTACGGTCATTCGCGCAGATCAGTGACAGTTTGCATGGGTCTACCAGACTTTCTCTTCCTCTCTGGGTTCCAGTCCAGTCTTGCAATGTTGTCTGCTGTTCTTCACATAGTGTGCCCAATGCTTCCCCATGTGCATCATTTGATTTCTTGTTCTATCTCTGTTTACTTTTTTGTTTCCCATAGGCTGTAGTTTGATATTTTGGCTCAATGAATAAGGTTTATACCGTAATAATTTCAGTATTCTTCTCAAAAAGTTGGCTGATTGTTATCACAGATAATCCCAAACTAACTTATTTTATCATCAATATCATCAGCCAGGTGCTCCTGTGTATATGAAGACTGCTCCAAGTTAGCCACCCTTCCAAATCAGTCAATATTCTTGGCCCCAATATGTGTACTCCTCAAAAGTTTTATATGAAATAATTTGTTTTTAAAACAAAGCTAGACATTAAATTTCAGTTGTGATTGATTTCAGCCCACCGACACAAGGGACATACTTTTAGACTTAGATCCTCCCCCTCTGGCACATTGGGTAGCAAGCTGTCTCCAAAAAGATCTGTCATTGGCAGAAGCCTCTTCCCTCATACTTATAGAAATATAAAAATATGCTGACTTCTAGAAAAGAGAAAAATGGAAAGACAAACTAAACTTTGTCAATGTATTTAAAAAAAACAATGTTGAACCAGCTAATAGTTTATGATGAGAAATGTCATCAGCCAGCCACCTTGGCATCAGTACCAAGATTGACTGCTATCCAAAAAACTGCCAAACCAAATGTTAGGCACTATCATCTTTGTCTTATAGAGGGCATTCAAAGAGGATGCAGTTTAAAGTTTCATAAGGGTAGCTGACAAAACATTAATGGAGAAGTGGACTCAAGATATGGATACCATCATTTATATTTATTTAACTTCTGCATTATACTTTTTATATTTTGCATTTTAAAATGTAATTTTTATTTGCAATGCAATTTATCCTAACCCTATCACCTTTTTTTTTTAGTTCAAAGGAATGTACATGCTGCTGATATAGAACAAGTTTCTGACTGCTTCCAGATCAGTGTTCTTAGTTCCGCTAATGATCTACTATTGCACGATAAATAAGCAAAGTCCTGAAAAGCCTGCAGAATCTGGGAGCACACTTTAGTTAATAAGCAGGGTGTCATATGGCCTGCACAATGATCAACAGTTAGCAGTAAAGACATCCTTCAATGAAGCAGCCCTATTTACTCCAAGATAACAATGTCTTTTTTAGTACTGTATTGTATATTATTTTACACCTTTAACTATTGGTCACTGTAAAAAAAAACTAAGTAAAATATTTTTAGAGCTATAGCGAGTATAATTTGTTTTTTTGAAATCCAATGTAGATAGTTTTTTTTTTAATGGCATTGTTCATGTAAATATTTTTCACAGAGTTAAAGTAAAGGCATTTTCTGCATGGATAATAAAGGTGTTATTATTAATAGTAGTAATAGTATTATGAAATAAAAACTAAAGAATTATGTTAAGACATATTTTATATGGAAGCTCTTTAATAGCATTCAACAAATTACATAATTTACTAGTAGGAATACTTTAAGTATGCAGTATATTTGCTAAACTGTAGCAAATAAAGGCCTACCATTAAATATTAAAAACAAAAATAAAAAAAAAATGCCTTATAATATTAATAGCATTGTAACTAACTAAAAGCAATTAAACTATTATTTAATACACAACAACAGTATTGACCATCACTGTATTAGTTCACATTGTCACATTTTTAAGCTTAATTGAATACTATATCATATTGTTGTAACCCTATTGGCGGCGCGAAAGGGTTAACTGTAGGTTTCACAAGTGAACTCAGGCGATGGACAAGGGACAGTACTACGATGACACGCAAATATGACCAATGTTATGGTCATGTGATCGAAAGCCTGCGTGGACGAGAGACACAGTGTGTAAGAAAGCGACAGTTCAAGACCGGAGAGCATTGAGACCGGCACTGTTAGTCAGCCATGAAGTCGGTCCTGGTGCAGTCCTCCAGTGAAACGTACGAGTCCAGGAAGAGACAGTAGAGTTATGAGTTTAGTACAATGATATACAGTCTAACGTTGTAGCAGTTGATTGTGTTGCCAATTGTGTCGTATTGGCTGTTTGATTTGACCATTATTAAAGTACCAGATTATTGTGGAGCTCTTGTAGTCAAGTTCTTGATGTGTTGTGTTGTGTTTAGCAGTGTTTACAGAAGGCCTGATTAGGAGAGAGAATCGTAACAATATTAAATTTTACATCCATAATAAAGCAAAGCAATTACACAAAATAGTTTCCAAGACACACACAACAAATAAGATTGTCAAAAAAATTTATTGTTCTTATTTTTCTTAAAGGCTTCTCTTTAAAGTTACAAATAGCTACATTGGAACCATTAGTTACTTTTAATAAACAATTACAAGCCACTTAGGTTAACACCATTTTTAAAGATAATTCTATCAATTACAAAATGATTAATCATTACTGACATCTCAAGATAAAATAAAACATCTGACTTCATAAATAGGTTTATTTTTGTTAAAGCTTATATCAACTCACTGTGAGAAAAAGTTTGCACACTTATTTGTTGCACACCCTATCTTGGATCAAGTTGAAACTTTGCACAATTGTTTATTGTAGCCTACCTGAAAACAAGAATCAATTTTGTAAACTTTTGGAAATTAAATATTTTGTTTTGTATCAAACTAGGGAAAGAAATTGTACTTGATACATTTTTATTTTAAATTAAAAGCATTTTAAAAGCAACCATGGTAACATTCATAAGATACCCCCTATCTAACTGGTTCAGACAAGTGATAGGATCATAACCTTGAGAAAGCATGAAATTACACTACATAAAAACAATTGTTAATATTTCTAATAGCAGATGTATTGATGTTAGTCTAGAAAAGTGCTGCTCAACTTAATTCAACCTGCAGGCCATTTTAATTTCCAACATTTGTTTCATGGGACATATGACCAAAAAGGTAATAAAATAAAATTGGACTGAAAATTTTTATTAAATACCAGTGCATCTAGTACTTAATTAATCAATATTTTTACACATCAGAAAATGGCTTCATTTATCTACTTAAAATATGAGCAACATCTCTGCTAAATGAGGAAATGAAATGATTCATTGGCATTTGGAGTTACCATTTTTAGCAATTTTAATGATAGGAAATACTGGTAACTTTGCTTTCCTATGTAATGGTCTGGTTGTGCTTTTTGTTATGGCTGCTTTAGTGCCATGATATTTTGAAGTGATACCCAGATGTAGTGCCATCAGGACACAATCTGTGATTGTTATCCTGGTCAGAGCTCATCATTGAATATTAGGAGCATTTTTGGCACAGAGCTTACAAATATTTTTTTTTCAATTTCGACCCTTACAATGTGTGATGCACACAGGTTCTTGTTGAAACAATGTGGACATGGAGATTATTGTAGTCAACTGCATTGAGTTTATCATAGTGTGCATCTTCAAAATCGACACTAGCAGCTGGGAAAAGGTGGCACTGGATAGATCCACATGGAGAGAGCATAAAGGAAGGGTCTCGGATTGCAGATGCCATACACAACAGCAGCAGGAAGAAAGGTGACAATGCAATGGTGCCTGGTGATTACATGTGCTCAACCTGTGACTACAGCTGTGTATCAAGGATTGGCCTCTCTAGCCACACCAGAAGTTGCAAAGGGAAAAGATCTTTTCTCGAGAGGTAAAATGCCACAGACATGAAATCTTCAGGCAGCATCTAGATCTAAATGATGTTGTCAGCATTAGAATCTATGTAGTAAATTTAAAGGCTGTTAAGGTTATTTTTCTTTCAGCAGCACTTGCAGGTAGTATTATTGGAGTTTCAGAAGTTGTTGATCTAGTTGTATTCAAAACAGGGCTGCAATCAAGAAAAAGAAATACAAAATGTTAATAAAAGAAACCATTCATTTGTCTGAAAGTAAACTTCTAAAATATAATGTTCTTAAAATAAATTATAGAATCTAGATCTAACAAAAAAAGTTCAAGTCAGTTTTTAGTCAGTACATGAGTCATACTCTAGAAAATAGATCTAAGCCTAGAGTCGACTAAACACCTAATCTAGGCAAAAGACAGAGAGGAATGGAGAAAGACGTTCGATGAATCTTGCATGGTGCCCCAACGGTCCATTAGACTTACTGTAATTCTTTAAAAACTATTGTTTATGCGTGAAGATAGTTGAAATTTTTACAAGTCTATAGATTGCATTTTAAGAATTATGTTTTATAATAATAATCAAAATAGAAAAGTCTAGATTTAGAATTAATAAATAGAGATATAGAATTTAGCAATTAAAAATGTAGGATACTAAACAAAAAAAGTTCAAGTCAGTTTTAGTCAGTGCAACATGAGTCATACTCTAGAAAATAGATTTTAAAAAAGCCTAGATTCGACTAAACGCCTAATCTGGGCAAAAGTCAGAGAGGAATGGAGAAAGAAGGTCGACGAATCTTGCATGGTGCCCCAACGGTCAATTAGACTAAGTGATAGGTAAAGGTATAAAGATCTTATATTATGTTGCTTGATAACATTGACGTCAACAACATCACAGTTTCATAACTTATGATAATCTATGGATTCGTCTCTGTAATAGGTACTATAGAAACTGTCTACGAACATAAATCATGATAGCAGCATACAAGGACTGTCGTTAACTTCCAACCAACAATACAGACAATTAAAGATGCTGACAACAATGTTCAGGGTAGTATCAGAATCCACAGTATTGAACCAACGATGAAATAAAAAAAAAACAGTGAAACCCTATTGAAATAAATAACAGATTCTAACGTCTAAAAGTACAAAGACGAACGAATCCGTTCAAAGAGTATCGTACAATATAAAATACAACTCACCCTAAACAGGGGTCAAATAGTCCTAACAAGAATTAATAGGCTAAAATCCAAGGCAGTTTGCTCAGGCTGGCCAGTAGTAAAAAAGACATGAATCATTCAGGACCACCAAAAAAAAGTACAACTTGTCTATCAATTACAATATGACGAAAATGCTCTCAAAATAAGAGCTGATAAATTACGTCACAACAAGACTATGCGACAAGGAAAAAAAATACAACGAATGACGTCATCGCCTATTTGATTGTGTTCATTTTTACAAAAATACTCAACAACATTACTAACTGCGACAAGCTTAATTGGACAGTCTTAACTACATTGAATCACATATGTGTATGAGCTACTGTACGTAAGCGTTTACAGTGTATATTGTCTTCTCAAGTAGATCTGTAATGAAACTTGTAGAAGGTAGATATCTCCACAAAAGTCCTGCGTAGGACCTCTTGGCTCCACTAACACAAATCTTATCTGTAGGTTCTGCGCTAGCGTTTTAGTCCAGCATTCATACAAGAAGTTTTCGTCGAGCTGACTTTGGAAGCGACTCTGACCTTGTTATAATGACCTTCAACTTACACACACACACACACACAAAGGTAACAAAAACAAGGATCTACTAGGATACAATTTACATTAAACTAATACATTGAAAGACCCCTGAATAGCCTGAATAAATTTGAGGCACAAATATAGGACGCTTTGCAGACCTCAATATGACGGACTCCAATGACCAGGGTGTCGACACACAAATCGATAAGCTTAAATATAGCTGGACGCCGTAAAAGAATTCTGCTATCTGGGATCCACAATTAAAGATGACCTGTCTCTAGAAGAGGAGATAAAAAAAAACGCATAGGAAAGGCTGCCTCGACCTTCGCTAGACTCAGACCAAGACTTTGGGAAAACAATAAGCTAACTACGGTGACCAAAATGGAAGTCTACAAGGCATGCGTTATGAGTACACTGCTGTATGGCAGTGAATCATGGACCACCTACGCAAAGCAAGAGAGAAAACTGAACTCCTTCCATTTGAGATGTCTCCGTAGGATCTTGAATGTTACATGGAAAGAAAAAGTGTGCAATACTGAGATCCTTGCGTGATCAGGTATTCGCAGCATCTTTACAGCCCTCAGACAACGCAGTTTGCGCTGGCTTGGACATGTTCGCCGGATGGAGGACAAGCGCATCTCGAAAGTCATCCTGTATGGTCAACTCGCGACTGGCACAAGAAAAACTGGTCGCCCCCACCTCCGTTACATAGATGTAATAAAACGTGACCTCAAATCAGTGAACATCAATACTGACAATTGGGAAGACATAGCTCTGGACCGCAACAGATGGAGAGAGAGACAGTGACCAAGAAAGCTATGGACAGTGAAAGTACATGGGTCTCAGCTCAGGGAGAAAAACGTACAATCCGAAAAACGGCCAGCTCCTCTACCACCGAAGCAAAAGGCACCTTAACCTGCGCTATCTGTGGACGGAAGTGTCTCTCCTAAATAGGGCTCCACAGCCACATGAGGAAGTGTGCTCTGAGATGAATCATAGTCGTTCTACGACTGAAGGAGGCCAATGAATGAAAATATAGAAAAATATAATAATAAACACAGATAGGCTACAGCTCTGAGGCTATTACGGAAGTTCCACCAGTCCAAAAACAAAACAAAAAAAAAAACAACTGGGGTAACAAAAGATACTCCAACAAGCGATAACAGCTTGAAAAATGGTATGCCTACAACTCAAAATATGCCCTCGAATACAAAAGTGTCCTTTTGATAAAGAACGAAATTAAAAAAAAAAAAGCGAAGCAGCGAATAGAAAAACAAAATGTCACGAAATTTAGGAGGGACTGAACAAAAACAACAGTAAAAAAAAAAAAAAAAAAAAAAAAAAAAAAGCTTAGCGTACCAGCTGTAAAGGACCTCACACCCTCGAATAATTGTAAAACTAAAATAATACAGGCATATCGGCCAAAATTAAAACTGGCCAGTTTAGGTGTGTGGTCATTACTCGATCACTTGTAACTAAAATTGTTTATTCTACTTTGGCCGGCCACTTCGCAAAATGCCGGGTATTCCCTGGCCAATGCCCAATATGTGGATTCAAGTCTGTTAAGTAAGCATAAGGTTGCTGTAACGATAATTTTCAGCTTGCTGCTTTTTCAAGAAAATGCCCTGCCTTCGTCACATCTGTGTGTGTGTGTGTTGTTGTTTTTTTTTACTGCAGTTTTATTGTTAGTATTATTCCTCGGCTCGTGCGAAGCAGAACGTTTTGACACCGGCATTTTGGTGCTCAATGTATTAGAATCATTATACATTTTCATGTATTATGTCTTTTAAAAAATGATCCTTTTCAATGTTTTGTATGTTTTCGGACGCCTCCAAGCGAGAGTGTGGCGGAAATGGAATAAATCGCCCTGGCTGTCTACATGTCAGTGTCTATCAAGAAGTGGTTCTCCCTACCCTTCTATAAAGATCGGAGAAATGGGTACTATACAAAAAGCAGATACTTCTTGAACGCTTTTCCCAATGACGTCTGCGCTCCTCCAGGAACATACGCTGGCAAGAGCCGCAAGACCGCATCACAAGCAGCGATGTTCTTGTGAATGCGATATGGACATGATAGAGGGATTGCTTATAATAGTTTGACAGCGACGTTGGGCAGGGCATGTATATCGTACGGGGGACGACCGTATGCCAAAGGCAATCTTTTGGTAAGACGAAAGATGGTTGGAGTCTTTGGAGCAAGTATACAGCCATGCTTCACGCCATTCTTTACAGAGAAATAAGCTGATATGTCACCTTGTATCTGATTTGTTTCTTTTGAGACTCGTGCTGTTGGTTCAAAATAGTAACTTGGAAGGCATCCGATCCAAGATAGTATCCTACACACGCCATCACGTACTCACTATGTGTCAGATGTTTTGGTAGTAGATTCTAGTAGTAGTAGTTTTTTGGTAGTAGATTCTATATTTATAGTAAATTTACAATAAAGGTCATTCATGCGAGAGATACCAAACATTGTATTGGCCGAGTTTCTTAATGTGTTAGCTTGATTTTTACATGAATTGTTTCAGACACGGGAAAAAAGTTTGACCTACTTTTAGTGAAAGCAGAAGTGTTATTGCAGTTCATGCGCGCACATATTTCTTTTCGATCATCTACTTTTTTTATAGAAATGTGCTTCAGTGAAGTTCAGATATTGGAATAATTAGATTCTTTAACAGATTGGATTATTATAATCATACGGGTATTACAGGCAAAGTTTGGATTATTTATTACGCAAAGGTAAGATTCTTTTTCTTAGAAGCTAAAAAAGAAATGACATGAATATCCAACTTCATGAAAAGATCTATTAAAAAATGTAGGCCTAAGTCAATATAAAAAAGACAACTTACAAATAATGAAAAAATAATAATACTGTATAAATGTCTCTGTCTCTTTTTCTATGTATAGGCCTATATAAAGCAATATATATACAGATCTATATACGCAGGGTTTTATTTGTGACGGAAGGCATCGATACGGCGTACCGGCACCTTTTTGAATGTGGGGAAAAAATTATTACTTTTCTTGTATTTTAACGTATATTATTAATTTATTAGATCTAGTTGTTAAAAGTTAGGCAATCAATCACTCAGTGAAATGCTTATTGTTCTATTATAGTACATTATTGACACGAGACATAAATTCGAAAATTATTTGCATTACAAAGAGAGCAAAAGATTCCAAACAGATGCATATATTCTACTATTCACATACTATGAATAACAGCACAATAAACCACTTTTTTAAAGGCAAAACAAATCAAAGTCGATTAAAACTATTTTGTCATCTCAAAAAATTGAGAAACTATTTTAAGCTTACTTTATTTATGTATCATCATTTGTAACTGTAAGTGTTCTTACATAGCTTATATCAATTCACCCTATCTTAATGTTTTCTTGAGTTGATTGCTGAAACCTAACCCTTCCTGTCATAAATAGGCCTACTGCCAGTGGAAGTGTATTTTCAATGTACATTGACAATCAGTGAGCGAAGGCTTAATCTAAGCCTGAAACATAAAAATAGTGATATTTCTCAAATACAACATGCAGCCCTGATTGATAAACTGACAGTAGACTATAATTAGCTACTTTATTTCAATAGTCAACCCTTTTACTGCTTCGATCCTATGTGTAATTTGACTGCAGCAATTTGAATATTTCGGGTTTGATATAGCTAGTGTGTTGTTGTTTTTTTGTTTTGTTTTATCATTGTATGTGTGAAGTTTCAAGTTTTTTAACAAATAAATTGCATTGAACCCAATTACTTAGTTTTGCTATAGCTTAATTTCATAAAATCCAACTAAACTTGAAACCGAACTTTAGATCCGACCGAACCGAACATTAAATCGAATATCAGCATGTCAAAAAAATTGGGGCATCTCGATTCTTTATTCGTGGTTTTCATTCTGTGGTAATTATACGTTTCCAAAAGATTCAAAAGGGACTAATCAGCTTTTTAAGTTTCGGAAATTTTCTCTCCCGCCTTGTGTCCTTGACATCAAATGTGACACAGTCAACTTCTATCTGCATTGTGGGCAGTCTTCTTAGCCACTCGGGTGGAACCATGCTCTTAATTTAAGCATGTGTGGGTTGACCCGACGTTTTTGATTCGCAGAGAAATTGTGTCTATTTTAAGGAACTATACAAAAACATTAAACGATAATATGAAACACAACAAAGTGCGTTTATATAAGTGCTTGTAGCAGTAGTGGGGGAAATGTTGCTTGAAAGAAGAATGCAGTTAAAACAATTACAAGGCGAGTGTAAAAAAAAAAATTAAAAGTGGGGTTGGTGAATCTTGTAAAGCAACTCCGCTAAATTCTTGGTATTTGTTCGCGGTCTTTGTCAGGATTCTTTATTAATAAATCGGCTCGCAATCCCTCCCACAAAATATTTAGAGGTTTTAAGTAATTAATTAGCACCAAACTATACTTTGTTACTAACAGGAGAATCTTTGTTTTTATAGTTTCAACTTAAACAGATATATTATAGATAGGCCTAAACATTTGACAGATGGTTCGAAAGCGTTGGCCTATAGATCCTATAGTTTGCCGTATTGATATCTAGATTTATTGATCTACACAGACAGTTATATGCTCAGAGCATTCGGGTAATCAGCCCTAGGGAAAAAATGTAACACTTTCATCCACATCCCTCCCTCTCTGCTCTAAACTGAACACTAAAAGTTGGACAGTAGACCATTAGTGTGTTGGATTGGTCAGATAGGCCTAGCGTGTATAGTCGATGTCTCGATACGTTGACTAGTTGCTATAAATGATGAAAAGACTGCCTTGTATTGAGTAGCGAACAAATAACATTTGTCAAGGAAAAATCTAGATCTGGATGTAATAAAACGGTTGCCTGAGCTAGCCAGGAAAACCAGTGACTTGGCAGAATTTAGGTCACTGGTTAATATGCATGACTTAATGCATGATGTGTATGACGTAATCATCTTTTTTTTTTTGAAGTAACGTCTGTATTATATAAAATAAGATAAGACGGGACCTCAAAACAGTGAAAATTGATACTGGGAAGACATAGCCCTAGAACGCACTACGTGGAGAGAGATGGTGACCAAGAAATGTATGGACAGTGAAAAATCATGGACCTCAGCTCTGGAAAATTAAGCGTGCTACACGAAAATGTCCGGCTCATCTAGATAGACCAACAAAGCGAAATATGCCACCTTAACCTGCGTAAAATGTGGACTGGAGTGTCTCCACAGTTATATACATGAAAAAGTGTTCTGCGAGAATAACCTTAGTCGTTGTACGACTGAAGGAGGCCAACACTTTTACACAGGTCAAATGTGTCTTACCCCGCCCTATTTTTGACAAAATGGATCTAGCGTGCAGCAGTTACGTGTGTGTAGGATTTTTGTAAATTTAAGATCTACTAGTGACTATTCTAATATAAGCTATCAGTAATACCGCGCTAAGATAATTATTTATTCTTAAACTGTATAATTATTTCTGATTTTAAAAATAAAATTCGAAATTTGAAAAAAAAAATGACCACGCATTTCCCCTTTGTTAGCACCTCCTACCAGCACAGCTCTCTCTCTCTCTCTCTCTCTCTCAATACATATATATTGCCATAAAGCGCAATGTGTTGCAAAGACACTCCTTTGAAACAGATAATAATGTCATAACAAATGGATAAAATAATTCACTCAAACACAATAAGTCACTCTATTATTCTGTTTACACCCCCTTTCTCCTTACACAATTCCACTTTCCAACATTCTACACAGCCCCAAAACATTGCTCTAGTTTTATTGACAACAATGATGCTAGTGGGAGGAGCCAATTATTGATCGACCAAGTAGCTAAGGTCAAGCCGTTAATGAGGTCACAAACACTAAGCATGCTGGTACGTTGATGCTTTTTGTATGTGTGTGCGACAGACACTGAGCGTGCTCGAAGATACGTTTTTTTTTTTTTTGGTCATCCAGGTGGCTTGGAGAAGGCGGAATTTATCTAGATTTAGATGTATATGTAACACAGTTCACAAGCTATCATAGCTTTTTAGCCCCCCCTCCGGAAAAATATTCAGTACTGACTTTGGGGCCTTATTCTTTTGTCAGACACTGACTGTGTTTAATATATATAGACTATATAGATTATAGATACTTAGAGTAAGATAGAGCAGCCCATGTTTTGTTTTTAGGTCAACCAGGTAAACTGATGTGTCCTCGAATGCCTAGGCCTAGGGGATGGCGGGATTATCTAGATCTAAATACTTAATATAGACTATAATCTATACGTAGATCTAGATTAGATATATAGTCTATTTATAGTAGTCTAGATACTATAATACTAGATTTAGATATGTTCTTAGAATCTAGATCCAGAGCCAAATGCTACATTTAATTATTTTTAATCTAGATCTAGATGTATTGTATGTCTAAATCTAGAGCTAAATCATCCCCTTTGGGTGTCGAATGACTATTTGCGAGGGGTCGCCTAAGATAATTTTTTTTTGGGTGGGGGGCTATTTTCATCGGAAGTTGTTTTTTTTTTTAAATATATTTCTGTGTCTCTAACGCAGCGGTTCTCAACCTTTTAAGTTCGGCGACCCCTTTTTACAATCCCCCACTCTGCCGCGACCCCCCCCCCCACACACACACATACAGCAATAGAAGAGTAGACAATAACAATCCATATTTTCGATGGTCTTAGGCGACCCCTGGCAAATGGTCAATCGACCCCCAAGGGGGTGGCGACCCACAGGTTGAGAACCCCTGCTCTAACGTGTTGTAACAAGCATATGTGTTCTATAGTCGAAATACATTTATACTTTAAAGGGAAACTCCGATAGTTTTTCAAATTTTAGTTATTGACATATTTAAATTCTGCGTAAAAAGTTGTAATAGTAAACATTATATCATTTTTTATTTAAATGCTCGGAAAATTTTATATTTAATAAATTAGACAGAAAATTCTCCACGCCCCCCAAAAAACGGGGTTCTGCGAGATGTTTTTAGTTTTTAAAAACGTGACGTCACGAAGGTGCTGGCTAAATATATATCTAGACCTATATAACCGATAAACTCTCTAGTCTAGATCTAGACCTATCGGATCGCATTTATTGTTACGCTTCACAGCTAGATCTAGTCTCCACGTTGATTTATAATCGGTCATTGTTTATAAACCTCTATTTCTACTTGAAGAAAATTAAATATTGTTCTTCAGCTTGTTGCAGTAGTTCCAATCACAAAGATAAAATCAGCAAGTATGCTGATACAGAAATTAGTGTCTCTTTTCATTTGTTTCCAAGAGATGAAGTTTTAAAGGGAAAATGGGGAAAATTTATTCGCCTGAAGAGCAAATATTTTACAAAGGCATTAGCTAATTCCTGTTTATGCTCAAACCATTTTGAGAGAAGCTGTTTCAGCAACTTCACTGCTGTGGAAATGGGATTTTTAAAAAAAATTGAAGTTAATACCAGGTGCAGTACCAACAATACATTGGATTTCCAGGCCAAAGAATTCAATTAATGATACTACTGAGACATTTTAAACAACTGAAGTTCATAAATATAAATGAAATCAGATTTGTGAGATAGAAATTTACTACGAATACTAGATCTACTATTAAATTTCTTATTTAAGAAGTAGATCTATCGTCTACGAAACTCAATTCCAACTTTTTAACTTTTGACCTTGGGGGTGTGTCTCGCCGGCTGAGCCAGCGTCAAGCTCTCTCATCACTTTTTCCATGTCAACCAATGTTAGGTCGAAACAGCACAAAAAAATCATAATTTTCTTACGGTCAAACATACAGTCATAATTTATACACCATTAGAAATTTCTTTTAAAGTATTTTAATGATGTAATAACGAAAAATTTTTTTTATCAAAGATAATTTCTTTTTCGCCTCCCTATCAATGAGTATCAATAGGATTTGAGTGCACCGTCGTGACGTCACACAGAAATTCAGTGAAAATCTGACTGTTTTAGATGCGCAGAAAAATTATGTCACAAAAACATCAATTACTAAGTTATTCTTGCAAATAAAAAAAAAAAGAATAATATATTCATTATCTATAAATCAAAACACATATTATATCAAAAATTGTCAAAACCATCGGAGTTACCCTTTAAAGGGAAACTCCGATAGTTTTTCAAATTTTAGTTATTGACATATTTAAATTCTGCGTAAAAAGTTGTAATAGTAAACATTATATCATTTTTTATTTAAATGCTCGGAAAATTTTATATTTAATAAATTAGACAGAAAATTCTCCACGCCCCCCAAAAAACGGGGTTCTGCGAGATGTTTTTAGTTTTTAAAAACGTGACGTCACGAAGGTGCTGGCTAAATATATATCTAGACCTATATAACCGATAAACTCTCTAGTCTAGATCTAGACCTATCGGATCGCATTTATTGTTACGCTTCACAGCTAGATCTAGTCTCCACGTTGATTTATAATCGGTCATTGTTTATAAACCTCTATTTCTACTTGAAGAAAATTAAATATTGTTCTTCAGCTTGTTGCAGTAGTTCCAATCACAAAGATAAAATCAGCAAGTATGCTGATACAGAAATTAGTGTCTCTTTTCATTTGTTTCCAAGAGATGAAGTTTTAAAGGGAAAATGGGGAAAATTTATTCGCCTGAAGAGCAAATATTTTACAAAGGCATTAGCTAATTCCTGTTTATGCTCAAACCATTTTGAGAGAAGCTGTTTCAGCAACTTCACTGCTGTGGAAATGGGATTTTTAAAAAAAATTGAAGTTAATACCAGGTGCAGTACCAACAATACATTGGATTTCCAGGCCAAAGAATTCAATTAATGATACTACTGAGACATTTTAAACAACTGAAGTTCATAAATATAAATGAAATCAGATTTGTGAGATAGAAATTTACTACGAATACTAGATCTACTATTAAATTTCTTATTTAAGAAGTAGATCTATCGTCTACGAAACTCAATTCCAACTTTTTAACTTTTGACCTTGGGGGTGTGTCTCGCCGGCTGAGCCAGCGTCAAGCTCTCTCATCACTTTTTCCATGTCAACCAATGTTAGGTCGAAACAGCACAAAAAAATCATAATTTTCTTACGGTCAAACATACAGTCATAATTTATACACCATTAGAAATTTCTTTTAAAGTATTTTAATGATGTAATAACGAAAAATTTTTTTTATCAAAGATAATTTCTTTTTCGCCTCCCTATCAATGAGTATCAATAGGATTTGAGTGCACCGTCGTGACGTCACACAGAAATTCAGTGAAAATCTGACTGTTTTGGATGCGCAGAAAAATTATGTCACAAAAACATCAATTACTAAGTTATTCTTGCAAATAAAAAAAAAAAAGAATAATATATTCATTATCTATAAATCAAAACACATATTATATCAAAAATTGTCAAAACCATCGGAGTTACCCTTTAAGATGACGTAGGACGTAGGTTTGGAAAATCATTGAGATTATATTATTACTGGACAAATTATGAAACGATCGTCAAGTATCAATAAAATAAAAAGTGGGAGTAATAGAGATAGATCTAAGAACACTGAAAAATAGCCAGGAGATACGAATGACACTTAAGTGAATGTATCATCAATGAAAGTAGACGTGATTTTTATTGGTAGTTACTTCTTTCTTTTCACTTTTATAATTGTTATTTGAAAATATTTGTTGCGGACCACATCTTCGTTGTTGCAGTATACTTTTTCAACAACCGAAATTACTGTCGATTAATTGCATCGTAACGCCATTGCGGAATGAAATATTTCTATGGAGATGATCTAATCAGGTAAATCACATTTACCTCAGCCAATGAACGAAAAAGATTGTATGGTTGGGGTCGCCGTCTAGTTTAAAATTGGATTAGGGGGTCGAGGAGCTAAAAAGGTTGAGAACCGCTGGTCTAGTCTATATAGAATTATAGATCTAGATTCTAGATCTAGCTCTTTATCTCCCAAGCGACGATAATAGCGTCGGTCATTTTTGTAAAAGCCGATTAAGCGTCAACATTGTCGTCGGTGCAGTTAAACATCTTTGTTTCGTTCCTATTCTTGGTTAATAATTTTAAATGCTTATATTCTAAATCTACGTGATTTCCGCTTGCAGAAGAGTTCACTGTTTACTTCCTTCAACGTGGGTTTAATATTACAGAAATTCGTCTTTTTTTTTGTTGTTGTTTATGTTTGGAAATGGGTCGATCCTCTAAAACTTGTAGATCTAAATTATATTCAGATCAACATGTAAAAGACCTTATTGATTCAGATAACAGTGATTTGTTTTAACTGTTCATTGTGATAGTTTTACTAGTTTTAGTTTTAGTGTCAGTCACTCAGTGTTACTAATGACTCTTAATGAGTAATAGTAAATAGTTAATACTTAAATTAATAGTCTAATAACTGGTGACTGGTCTAATACTTATACTTATACTACTAACTTAGTCTTAGTAACTAGTAGTACTGTTAGATCTAGATTATTCTAGATCTAGATTTTAGATCTGAATCTGATAGTTCATAAGCTGATGAACCTGCCACGACCCTCCTAAAAACTACTAAACTAGACGTATTAGCCTTAGCGCAAAGACCGCAAAGAATACATCTAGATTTCTAGATTCTGGCCTGTTTCAACAAATTTGAAAAATGCAGAGATACGTACTAAAACAGAAAGCAATTTTACATACAGTAACATATATTCCTTCCAATAAGTTGAATAAGATTATAAGTCTAGATTAGTCTAGATCTACTAATCTACTTCAGCCAATGTGGTATATAGAGGTGTCAACATGAGCTTACTCGATTCTGAGTCAACTGAGCTTTACTCTACTAGATCTGATAATCTTGTTGATGCAATAAAGAGTTATGCAGTCTACATAATAAAAATAAACACTCCAGTACGCAGGGCATCCATTTTTACAAAATGGAAACCAGTTTCTAACTATGAAATTGATACATTTCTGGCCACGACTACAATGATGGGATTAGACTTGTCGTTACGTCCCACACATCCATATGGATTAATTTTATTGCCACAGTTAAAACATGGAAGTTGTTTTTTGTTCAGGCAAATATTATATAAATAGCAATGAATTACTTTTTGAAAGATATCATGTCAGTCATGTGCAGTGTAATAATTTTCTTACTGAAACTTAATGTTGCAAGTTGTTTGTTTTTTTCTCATAAATTTTCTATGGTGGTGACCTTGGATAATGTGCTCCAGTTTTGTACTCCATGAGTTTTTTGTTGTTTTAGTGGTTCAATTTCATGAAAATATGAATAAGGATTATAAAACAATAGCATTTAATTCAGTTTGAAATAGAAATGATCTTCTTATGTGACTTGGATTAAATTTTTTGTCGTCCAATGGTGAGTTTTCAGATTTTTATTTTTACTTTTCATAAAGCAAAAAAAAACAACAATAACACTTTAATTTATGCACTTGATTTTGTAATATCTAAAAAGAACATTCATTTTCCTTTTATTCAATATCAAAAACATTTCATTATTCTATGAGTGTAAATAAAAACGTTATGCCATTATAATTAGAACATGTTATTGCACTACAATCGGATTAAATTAATAATTCCGTCAGAACGTGGAAAATAATTACGGAGATAAAGAGCTAGATCTACCATCTAGATCTAGATTCTAGATTGACTAGATCTATAGTCTATAGTCTAGATCTAACAGTAAACTAACCTGTTTCTAAGAAAGGAAAAGGATTTTTTTAAATACGTTAAAATCATAGCATGATAGTAAAGGCTACTAGATCTATAGAATGAGATCTAAGATCTAGAATAATCTAGATCTAGATTTAGACCTTAGTCTTAGTAATTATTAGTAATTACATTATTACATCTACATCAAATTCTTTAAATTCTAGAATATTCTACACCTAAAATAATTTTCCTGTTATAAGTTATAGATCTATATTCTAGATCTAATCTAACCATAGAATAGATTACTAAAAAAAAAAAGACCACACTAAATACAGCTCAACGAATTCAAATATTGTTTTCTCAATCTTTCATCAGCACTCTATCCATAAACTTTTTTTATTGCATAATAATATATAGCATTTTTTAAACAAGAGTGTTACAAGAGCAACTCATTTACCTCTATTCTGCTATTTAAAAATTTGCATTATAATTAGTTAACAATCTCTACATTTTTATTCTGTTTGGGCTTCGTTGTTTTTACATTCTATATCTTGAATACACATACATCAGCATGTATCATCAAAGAGTTAAATAAATACTTAGACTCTTTCAAGAACATTTTGCAAACTAGAACCTTGTTGATCATAGATCTAGATCCATTACTCTACTCTGGGCTACTCTTTTTTAATGTAGCCATGTCTGTGTCTGTATCACCAAACTAGAATTTAATATATTCTGACTAGATTTATGCATGCCATATGCTTATCTGTATGTATAAACAAAAAATATATTATTTTAAAATATTTACACTGTCTTCTTTCTTTTAAAATTTGATTATACTTGTGATAATGACATAACAGTGCATGCTATATCAAACATGATTATAGACTTTCTATATGGATTTTGCTCAGCAAATAGACTTACAATATCAGGCTTTAAGCACCTAGCTGGATAAAAGAAGTAACAGAAATGGGCCTGTCTTTCTAAAATGAGTTTAGAGAGAAAAGTATTTTATCAGCAACTATATACCAGCTAGACCAAACTTTTTTTGTCATTAGACCAAAGATGGCCCACATTTAATTATTTATAAGAAGTAAGAATGATTGTCACATTTTCTTAAACGCAACAAAAAAAAATAAATTTTAAAATAAAATACCACTACAATTTTAAAACTATACACATCCATCAAAGACTTAACAGTTTATCAATATTCAATAATTTCCAAATTTATCAATATTCAAAAATTTCAAATTTTAGATTGTTTGTTTGTTTGTAAAATGTTTTACATGTTTCAGATTTTCCTTCAGAGTTGAAGATAGTTTACTTCCTAGTCCAAACCTCCCGCAGGACGACGGGGGATGGGAGCGGGCAGGGTTTGAACCCTCGACCGTCGATAAATCCGAACGACAGTCCAGCGCGCAAACCGCATGACCAGGCAGCTGATTGCTGATATTTATGTGTTGTTTTTTTTTCAGTATAAAACACAATTAATTGAATTTTTAAAAACTTCTTTTACAGATGCCCAAGATGAAAGATGTCTTAATTAAGGACAATTTATTTTTCAAACCTGAAACCTAAAAACCAAAATATAAATACTCGGAATCAGGTAATTGTAATGTATAATCAAAATAAAGTATGTTTTGAAGTTATGTCCTATTCAATTTATTTGGTGCATATGTCAATGTGTATTAGCAGATTGCAAACTAGAACTAAATTATGGACCGGTTTCCTTTTTCACCAGTAGTGACTTTCCTTTTATACACCATATTCAACCTTCAAAAGTAGCATCTTAGTCTTCGTACAAGTATTACTTCAGTCAGTACACACACATTGTCCTTAACACAGATCAACATATTTTAATGTAAAATACAAATATTCCAAATTGCTTTCTCATCAGTAAGTTAGAAAAATATTCTAACATTTTGTAAAGGGATTAGATTAGGATAAGGTACTGTTATAGTCAATAGTTTTTGGCACATCAACATTTTATATAGATTGTAGAAATGATGCAGGGCTTAGAAAGGCTAAAACTGATCAAGTTTATATTCCTGTGTAAGATGCGTGTCATAGAGAGGGATGTAATCTAATAGAATTGAAGTTGTTATAACAAATTAGAATAAATCCATTCTAATCTGATTTCAGAATCCTATGCAACTTGAGCAAAGATTTAACATAGTAAAAGTAGATCTGAATAAGACTGATTTGGTTGTGTTTGTCAGGGTGAGAAAGTTTTTAGTTTATAATTATCAGCTTGCAAATTCTTCATAGGGTAAAAAAACAAATACTTGGGTGGACACAGATCTTGAAAACTGCTTTAACAATTTTCTTACAAATTTGACCATTTAAGTATAACTTGGGGAAAAGAATAACCAGCTAATTGGCGCACTTGAAAACTCTGGTTTGACCTTTATATTTTTCAAAATATAAATATCTTACAATTAAATTTGGTCTGGAGGTCTAGATAATCTATATCCTGAATACACATACATCAGCAAAGTATTCCTGCATATATTCATGTTTGTTTGTAAAATGTTTTACATGTTTCGGATGTTCCTTCAGAGTTGAAGATAATTACTTCCTAGTCCAAACCTCCCGCAGGACGACAGCAGATGGGAGTGGGGAGGGTTTGAACCTGAGACCATCGATAAGTCTGAACGACAGTCCAGCGTGCAAACCACGTGACCAGGCAGCCATCCATCAAAGAGTTCAATTAATAGAATATTTTGCAAACTAGAACCTTGTAGATCATAGATCTAGATCTATTAAATGCTAGTCTAGGTTACTCTTTTTTAATTTTGCCATGTCTGTCTGTATCACCAAACTTGAATTTTATATATTCTGACTAGATTTCCTGTGGCATTTTACGTCTAGAGAGACGATCTTTTCCCTTTGCAACTTCCTGTGTGACTAAAGAGGCCAATCCTTGATACACACCTGCGATCGCAGGTTGGGCATATGTAATCACCATGCGCTGTTGCATTTTCACCCTTCTTTCTGCTTCTGTTGTGTATGACGTCTGCAATCTGTGACCCTTCCTTTATGCTCTCTCCGTGTGGATCTATCCAGTGCCACCTCTTCCCAGCTGCTAGTGTCAATTTTGAAGAGCTTCATGTCGCGTTTGCATACATCCGTATAATGTAAAACTGGGTGACCAGCGGCTTTCCTGCCTTCTATTAGATCGCCATACAGAATGTCCTGTGGAAGTCGACCTACTGGCATTCTACGAACATAGCCAAGCCAGCCAAGGCGTCTGCTGCTGATAACAGAGCGGATGTCCTGGCACCCTGCTCTTCGTAGCACTTTTTCATTGGTTATCTTATCTTGCCACCTTATTTTAAAGATGTGCCTTAGACCATGAGTAGGTTGACCATGTTTCACTTCCATACAGCAAGGTGCTCAACACACAGGTCCGGTAGATTAGGGCTTTTTAGTACTGTTAGTCAGCAATATGTTGTCCCAGACTCTTTTCTGCAACCGTGACATGGTGGCCATTGCCTTGGCTATCCTGTTATTAATGTCTTTATCCAGTAGAGTGTTGCTGGATATGATGAAGCCAAGGTAACAAAAGTGATCAACAATTTCTAGTGGTTGGCCATTAATGCTTACTTGAGGTGCAGTGTTTGTGTTTTGGACAAGTATCTTAGTTTTGCTTTGACTGATGTTTAAGCCAAACTTCTGGCAAGCAGCAGATAGTTTGTCAACCAGAGACTGTAGCTGAATATCAGAATCAGTCACAATAGATGCATCATCAGCATACAAGAGTTCCCTGATGAGTAACTTCTTAACCTTGACTAGATTTATGCATGTGCTTAACAAGGATTTTTCAGGTATATGAGGGGGGGGGTGCGCCTTGGGGCGGGTAAAAATTGTTCCTTTTTAAAAGATTTATTATCAGTAATTAAGAGCAAAGTAATTGCTCTTACAAGAAGTCATCAGCCCCATAAGAAAGAAAGTCTTTTTAAAAAAAAAAATTGTTGTTTATTATTAAATCTCCTGTATGTGCCATGGAAGGTAATTTTTTTAATTTTAACTATTTTTAAAGGTATTTACTATCCACCTCTTGTGAAAACATTGGCTACTGTCAAGGTTTACATTGAATCTCTACCACTTTTAGATGAGCCAGAAATGTTTGGGCTCCATGAGAATGCAAACATAGCCTTTCAGTTGAATGAAACCAATGCTTTACTTGGTAAGTCTATGTTTGTTTTGCTAATGCTAGTATAGAAACATAAACAGGCGCAATTTACTGCTATATTATAATATACACACACTTACACTGGTTTTGTTCTGAAATACTTTAGTTTAGAAAATAATTCATTGTCATATAATCTTTTTTACACTGCTTTATTATGGCTTACAACATTGTAGCCATTGTTACATTTATATGTGTATTTATGTTTATGTATGTTGTGTGTGTGTTTGTTTGTTTTCTTGTAGTCTACCTTGTTCTATTGTTCAGTATGTTCACGGTTTACTCTTAAGTGTGTCAGTTGTGTGTATTCACTGTGTATTATCTCTGCTGGTTGTTCTCTCCTTGTTTCACGTTAATAAAAATGGAGTGTAAATTTTAAACATCAGTATTGTTAGTGTATTGTGATAATTTAACATGGAGGCAGCTTTCTAAAAGTTCTAAAATGGAAACTGTAAGTAAAACTAACTTTAAACCAAGAATTAACCCTCCACCTCCTTTAAGTGTGAAGAAAGGGTGTGAGGAATGGAAGCTTTTCAAGCAAATGTGGCTGAACTATTGCACTATAGAGAGAATAAACGATATAGATGAAGAGTATGCCAAAGCACTGTTCTTGCACACTATCGGCCCAGAGGCATTGGCAGTATACAACAGTATCACCTTTAAACCAAAGCACAATGTTCAAGACATAATATGTGCATTTGAGCAATTTGCAATTTTTGCAACCATATGGAAGAGTCATTAATAAGAGACTGAATGGTAGTTGTTGGCATCAGAGACACAAGGACAAAGAAAGAACTCTTACAAGAACATAAACTAACACCCAAGACTTGTATAGAAATCTGCAAGGCAAATGAAGCTGCTGACTTGCAACTAAAGGTACTAGAAACAGGTACATCTGATGCCTCACCACCTCAGGATGAGGCGTTTGCTGTTTTGTCTCGCAAAAATATTCTACAACAGAATGCTGCTCATAAACAGCGCAAATGTAAATTTTGTGGTCAAAATCACCCATTTAAAAAGGAACTGTGTCCTGCATGGGGTAAAATATGTAATATCTGTAAACAAAAAAATTGTTTTGGCATTCAATGCAACCAAAAGAAACTGCAATGTGTACAGGAGGACAGTGATGATTGTTATTCATTATCTTCTAGTGATGAGGCTGTGCTTGCTGTACAAGGTGGACCAAACAATAAGATCATAAAAGCTGAAATGATCATAGCTGGTGAGAAGATTGTGTGTCAGATTGACTCGAGTGGAAAGGTACAACTCGTAGTACAAAATCCAATGACCAACAAGAGATATCGTGTTGATTTCGTGGTTGTGAAAGATGACTTAACTCCCCTGTTAGGGAAGAAAACGTCAGAAAAAATGGGACTAATTACAATAAACTATCATACTTTTGAAAGTGTTGATAAGCCTCTACCAAGGTTATCGACAAAAATAGTTGAATAGTTCTCTGATGTATTAGATGATCAGCAGGGTGAATTACCTGGTGTTGTACACTTAGAAGTGAATCCTGTCATAACACCAGTTACATGTCCATCTGGTCGTGTACCTTTAGCTATGCAGGCTAAAGTAAAGTCTGAGTTAGAACTGCTAACAGAAAAAGGAATCATTGTGCCTGTTGATAAACTTACTGACTGGGTCAGTTGAATGTGATTGCAACTAAAAAATCTGGGAAACTCTGTATCTGTTTAGATCCTTGTCCTCTCAGCAAGGCACTTAAAAGAGAATGTTTTTCCCTTCCAGTAATGGAAGACTTGCTTCCTAGAATATCTGAAATCCTTTTCATATGTTATACTTTTATGCAAACAAGGTTTACTATATAGTAACTAAAGAATTATATATTTACTGATTTTTAAATTCATATTAGTTAAAAGATTATTGGATATTTGTACATCAAATCCATCATCTTTTTATGAACAATTATCAATACAAAAACAGAATAGTTTCACCAACTTACACTAGAATCCAACTAAAATTCTAATCAATTTACACTAGCATCCAACTCATATTCTTATCAATTTACACTAACATCAAACATATTTTGCTTTTGATCTTACTAGAAAAGTTTTTATGAATATTTACATCTTACAAATATCCATATGTTAAGCTTTACATGTTCATTAAAGACTTACTTTGCTAAGTTATTGGTTTTCCTTGTTGATTAGGCAACTCGTTCTTTGCTGTAATGGCACTAGGGAAGAAGAGCACTTTTTAAAAATTCATATGGGGAAATGTGACTTTCTGTGTATTTTATTAGATTGTGTTTTTTTTTTGATCTGACAAAGCTCATAAATATAATTGCTCTATAATTTAAAAAAACAACAACAAAGACTCACATATTTTAACTAAGTGCAGTGATAAAGAAATGGTTTTAAGCCATTAACCTTAGTCACTGTCTCATATCAAGAAACTTGTCATAAGTTTTTTTCAAAGAATCTTGTAAGAATTTACTTAAGTGTCATATTACTCTTTAAATTACAGGTCTTATGGTGTTGTCTTATGGGAACTGTTGACAGAAGAAGTACCCTACAAAGATGTGGATTCTTCTGCTATCATCTGGGGAGTGGGAAGCAATATCCTTCACCTTCCTGTTCCAGGCACTTGCCCAGAGGGCTTTAAATTGCTGATGAGGCAGTGCTGGTAAAGTATTTTTATCTGCTTATGATTTAAAGAACAGTTTCTTTTAAGATAACAAGCTAGAGATTAGAATGTTATGCAGTCTTAGGGGAGATCCTTTTTCCAGAAGCATGCTTTTTTTTTGGGGTGGGGGGCTATATATGCTTGCAATCTAGCAATTCACAATAGCAAATACATTTTTAACAGCCATCCTATCAACAATTTATCCTGCCATTATAATTTTATAATTGAGACTTTAACATGTCTAGTTTTCCCTTTTTTTTGTTTCATTTTGTCAGATTAAATAAAAACAAACAAACATTGTCTTTCACATTAGAAAAATTTCAATACATAAAGATTAGAGGCTTAGGAAGCTCTAGAAATCACATTTTAGGATCAAGTTCTAGGATCATATTTCAGATCAAGCAGGTGCTTTGTAAACAAAATTCAGATTGAGTCAATTCTCAGATTTAAAATTCTAATCAAGCCCCTTTAGTTAGCTATCCAAGGGGTTTATGCCATAGAGCCACACATCCCACAATTTAGTATTAAGACATGTACATTAAAGGATGCAGCTTAGGATGAAACTCATTCATTAGTCACAAACATTATCCAAATATAAATCCCTAGTGCACCATGTCCTTCTTTCTTTTTGAAATTAATATAGATCATTGAGAAGGGATATAATGAGTAGATAGCATTGTATAAAAAAATGTACAAGATTTAAATTCATTTATTGATTAAAATGAAAGGATATGTGAAGTGTAATCACTTTTTTTTCAATAAAATAATTTGCACACCAAACCAATGAGTAATACCAGAGAATGTAATTGTATTATCTTCCATAAAAAACATTAGCTTACAAAGATGGCAGGCTGATTCCTAATATTGTTTCATAAACTTTGCTATGAAAGTTATCAAAAAGATTTCCAAGGTTTACCTGTTTATTAATATCCTTGATTAAGAGAGAGTTAAAACAAATAATTAATAAGGGGAATATGTTATAATATGTATGAGACTAATCAGATATTAAAGAAACATCACAGATTTGAAAATTTGCCTTTTTTTTTTAAATATTGTAAACTTTGTTTCAATAACCTGAATGATGACTGCAACCCAACTTGTATTATTTTCAGGTATTTTATGCCTCATGGTATTACAGCGGACCATCAAGGAAATATTTAGTTAACAGATGTAGCAATGCATCAGGTAAAACATTTCTTTGTTGTTCTTCTCAACATGTGTTAAACAAATTGAATTGATCTTATTGACAACATAAAAGCTTTAAAAAAAACACAAGAATTCTAACACTGAATATTATAGCACTTGATATCAGATGAAAAAAATGTAACAAAATGATTAATTTGTTTTAGTTATGTAAGATTGATTTCCTTCACTACTGTACTTTCTTTTGGTCTACAAATTAATATAATTTTGTTTCTCTTTAGGTTTTTAAAATACCACCAGGTCAGACTGTACCAAAAATGACACTAGGACAGAAGTTCCAACATGGTGAAGATACAAATCTTTTTTGTAAACCTACTGATGTAGCTGTTCTTATGTCTGGAGAGTTTTTTGTATCTGATGGGTAATACTAGGCTTTGCAATTAATTGTAATTATATATTGTGTCAGCAAATATTGCTTTAAATAAATGAGTCCATTGATACTGATTAGGCATTAAAAAATATATTTTAAATTTGAATTTTGAATTATGTAAAAATAATAAAATCTTGATTGTTTTATTACAAGCCTACTTTTTGTAAAACAGGTACTGTAATAGCAGAGTTCTGAAATTTTCCAAAGATGGAACTTTTTTGATGTCCTTTGGGAAAAGGAATGTTCAGTTTGGTGCAGGTAACTTCCTAAATATATATCTGATTATTAGTTTGATGTGCATGATTTTCAAGTCATGTTTCATGATAACAATTTAAAACTATAAAACCAGATACCATATGAATTGTATTCAATAGCCACATTTTGTGGTATGCCCTTCGAACTCATCAGGATTGTTTTGAGTTTGAACACTGCCATCCCCTGTCATCCTGCAGGAGGTTTGGGTTAGAACATAGTTATGTTTAGTTCTGAAGGAACATCCAGAACTTAAAAAAAATATTAAGCAAAATAAAGATTTTAAGCTAAATAAATTAGGTTACATAAATGTGCTTAGCTTGGTTGGTTTTTCCCCTTATCAGCATTTTATAAAGTTCAAACTATGTTTCTACTGGTACATAGCTAATAGAAGATGAGACTTCATTATTTTGTAAACAAAGAAAAATGTGACAATATCACCATTAATATTTTATTGTAGATTTTGGTCAGTAGTTTGCTGCATTATCAAACAGCTCATTTTTTGTTCTATAGGAGGTTTACTGTATGCTGTGAATGGTCCTGCTTTTGATGGCCCCATTGATACAACTGTCCAGGGTTTCACATCAGACATAAATACTGGATATTTGTTGGAAATGTGGAATGTACCAGATGTAAAGTTCTATTTCATGTGACAACAAAACTCAGCTTAGTTTAACTACAAATAGCTAATCTCTCTCATTGTAACATAATTTATCAAAGTTATGTTTTATTTATTTATTCTTATTCAACTTTTACAAAGTAAAAATGTTTTGAATGTATTGACCTCGTGGGAAACTACATTAAAATCTCCACAATCTTTCAGAACATGCGAAACCCACATTATGTAGCAGCAGATCCAGTAACACATAGCATCTATGTAGGGGAATTGGACCCTGAAAGTGTTTGGAAGTTTAGCAGACCTGTTACAGTACAGTCAAGTTCACAGCATAACAAAGGTAAATAAGGAAGATTGCTTTCACATTCACCTGGTAATGAATGTTGATGTGAATGTTCATTTGTAAAGTCTGTTATTAGTTTATAATTGGCTGTTAAAAAGTTTGCATCAGTATTAATCTAAATATGTACTTGTGATCTGTACTACTCTCTGAATGAAACGTCCTGGACTCTTTTATTGTCTATAATTTTATCACTTTCCTTAGAGACATGTAAAAGCAAATTGAATCCGATTAGAAGTGCAAGCGATGATTGTAATACAGAAAGAAAATCTTTTCAATAATTGAATTTATTGTGTTGAGTGGTCATTGTGAACTACTAGCTTACTCTTTATTAGAGCAAAGAAAATGGTAGAAGTAAAATAACTTAGACTTTGCTTCGGCTCAACTGAAGTTTACAAATAGCTGTGTAGATTTTTCAAGAAATTTCCTAGTTTCATAAGGTGAAAAGTAATTTGTGTAGACATCTTAGGAAAAGCTACAATGCCTTAACTTTATTCAATTTTATGCCACAGTTGAGGAAAGTACTCAGAGCCAGTTACTGTCAGCAATCCATTGGACCAGAGTGAAACCAATACCACAGAGTTGTCTGAGGCTATCAAAGATAGCAGTGATGTCTCTCCCTCTGTCATCAATTGGCATCTTACTTGTGGTACCAGTCATCTTGTTGCTACTTCTAGTCAGGGCACATCAGTCTGGTGTTATAAATTTTTTTTTAGTTTTAGTTTTTAGCTAGATTGAATGAAATTTAAAACATTTTTTATATTATTAAATTACAGAATTTTTAATCCTTTCCTCTAGTTTAATGATCAATACTATAAAATGAAATAAAAATTATTGGGCGGTTTATAATATATTCAGGTCATTTAAAAACCTTTACAACATAACAGGCATTTAATTTTTTAAATTCTTTTTGTTAAAATTTGGATGTTTTCTACAATTTAATATTTGTTCTTTTTTTTTTTTTTTCATTAGGAAAATTTAAATGTTATGGACATGGAAAGAAGGGAAAGGTTTTTAACCTTAAAGGCTTTACTTGGAATTCTCATAAAGGCTTTGATAGACTTAGTACTGAGGAAAGTGATCATGAGGTTGACCAAGATGATTTAGATGATAAAGACTATTTGACACCTCCCAAGACGAATAAAGCATAGCCTCAAGTTCAAGGCTGACTAAATTGTGTAAATTAATCTTTTTTTTTCTTTGTTATTAGTTGTTCATATCATAATATTCTGCCATTACAGTCAGGGTTTAAACTTGTTTACAAGTTGAATCTGATACCAACTAAATCTCATAAACACATAATTAACCATAGACCCACCTCATGTAAAAAAAAATGTTTTACATATTTCGGATGTTCTTTCAGAGTTGAAGATAGTTTACTTCCTAGTCCAAATCTCCCGCAGGACGACGGGGGATGGGAGCGGGCAGGGTTTGAACCCGGGACCATCGATAAATCCAAACGACAGTCCAGCGTGCAAACCGCGCGACCAGGCAGCCATATTACATGTTATTAGTTGTAAGTTGTATTACAATAACTAAGTGATTTTGAGCTCATAAAATTTCAAAATAAAATTATAAAATGCTTTTGTCATTCTAAAAAAGAAAAAAAGATTACTATGTTGGATTTTTTTTGGATAGCAAAGGCTATTTGACCTTTTTATTTCAATATGTGATATCAAAATTTTTAATTCATTAATTTGTTCAATATTTGTCGAAAGTTTGCTTTTGAATAAAATATTTATCAGCATTATTATCATTTACTAAGTATATTTTGTTTTTTAATTTTATGAATGATTTGATGTTATAATGCCAGGTCATTTACAAAGCACACGCCTGCCAACTTTCTTTTTGCAATGATTCTCAAAACTTAATTAGCTACCAAATGATTGTTTGCTCACTTGGTTGTGATGATTCAACATTCCTGTTATGTTCCACCATTTCCTTCTTCAATTCTAAAGCTGGCTTTATTTCATCTAGTGAACGTACCATTAGTGTTAGTGACCCTGGCAAACTAGCCATTTTATGCACAATTTTAAAATGTTCATATGGATAATATGGTTAGTTTTTTTATAGCATTTTTGACTACATGGAGTTCCAGACAACTTTCCATGTTGCTGGTCCCTTTCTCATGTCATTATTAAATCTTATTTAAAAAACAAAAAAAAACTTGTTAGATGGTAACATTGTCCAAATTGTTACTAGTTTTATGTAATGTGTTTGAAAACTATGACTTCCTTAGATTGACTACTAGACTCTCATTCATGTATTGCATTTCTTTATTTTAAAATCTTGTTAAGGCTTGTTTAAAATCTCTCGACACTCAACTTTATATGCCATATTACAATGTTTATTTGTTAATTCAATTGTTTAGTCAAATGTTTGTTTTCCAAAGTGTTACTATTTGGTGCAATCAAAATATTTAGTGGCATTTTACATACAAACACTGGTAGTTGAAATCAGTAGCACATTTTAGCTAATTTCTGATGAATCAAAATAAAAATGTAATGATATAAAAATAATTTTAAATTTAAAAACCTATTTGAAAAAAATTGTATTTTTTGTAAATATAGTTACAGTTATATTGAATAGAATTATTTATGTTAGCAACTTTTGAATGCATCACATAATTTTAATTTGACACAGAAACTGAAAATCATTTCAATTAAAGATTGTTGACTGTTGTTTCACCTCAGATGAATTGATTACATTTTAAGAGGTTATCAGATATTTATATTTATGACATACAATCTTTTTGTTATGTTATGAGTTGTTTTTGTTTTTATTTTCTACATGTTCAGGGTATAAAGTTCTAGTGCATACATACGTAGATTTCAACCCACATTTTTTTAGTTCTTACTTATGTATTTACATACATGTACTAAGAACTAATATGAAATTACAACTTAATCATTTTTTGTGTGATTTTTATGTATTCGAACCAATTTTTATTTTAAATTAGCACAAGTTAAATCTGTTGATCAGAATTTTTTTCCTTGGTAATAGTTATATTTATACTCAAACCCATTTGATGTTACTTCTGCAAAGATTTATAGACACTCAGAGGAAATGATATTAGCATGGTAGACACAATTAAACTTTTAAGGCAGAGTTTTGGAATTAAAGCTAAAATTTTAAAATAAATCAAAAACATTGATAAACAAGCTGTTTACTGCTAGTTTAGTGCATCAATCCATTGTCTGCTTTTGATTTAGTCTTTGGTTCTTGATTTCTATGCTGCACTGTGTCAATAACTTTACTTTTTTAGAGCAGTTCTATTAATCTCTTTCAAATACTATTTGCTTATACTAATCAGAATGTAAGATTTAATGGGTTTGATATTTGTTTCAACTGGTGATGGTCCCCCTAAAGTATTGTATTAGTACTTCAAAACTTACTTATGTACAGTTTCATTAATTAATTATATTTTTTAGGCTGTTGAAGGTTTATCAATTGATTTTTTTTTTATCTGGTGGAGACATTTAACCATTTTGTTTTTGCCACAAAAAAAAATTGAACTTGTCTGTTTTGAAAAATGAAATCAAAAGTGAATGATCACCTAGTCTTTGAAAGTTCAAAATATTTGTACTACTTTATTGATGTCATGTACTCACATAATATTTGTGTGTTAGTGTTTGTCTTAACATGTTGATGTTGTTTTGTGATATCTATATCAACATTGTCTCTTGTTGGTGGGGTATGCAAGACATTGGTTCTATGCTGTTGGTAAAAATTTCTCATCCTTCATTGACTTCCAATGTACTCCACCTTGCACTTAGAGTGTTTTATGGAGTGCTAGAAATCTAAAAAGTATCCCAGTCATAATAGAAGATTTTTAAAACTTACCACATTTAGAGCATTTCATTTTTACTTTGCTCTTTTTTTTTTTATTGTGTATGTTCTTAATTGTAATCAACATCTGACAGTGCTACATAATGTTTTATTTAATGACTGAGCATAATGCTTAATTTGATTTTAATGTGGCTAAGATTCAAGAAACATGTTTATAAGTTCATTGCTAAAAACACCTGGTGCAGAGTCCATGTGTATTTAATCTCTGAATGAAATGGGACTAACAATGACTTTCAAAATAGGGATGTCATTTGTTTCTCAAATGTTAGTAGCATAGAAAACATGGACTGTGTGGTCTATTTATCTTAATGTGTGTTTGATGTATTGTAAGTGATCATATGTAACAGTTATGGGTATAGAGAATAAAATACAAAATATTTAACTCATTATGTTGTTTCATTTTTCTTAAATAGATAACAAGACTTGAATTAATCCACCATTATGAAACTGCCAATCATACCTGCTTAAGCACAATTTAAGTTCCCTCAGACTGACTTTATTAAAGCTAATCTTGAGATAAAAAAAAAACTTGATCATTTAGCTTTAAAAAAAATAATAACATGCTTCTCTTTAGGTTAAGAAATTAATATCTGATTAATAGTTAATGAATGTGAGGGTAGGTTATGTTGACAGTGCAGTGTGAATAATCAAGATCAAATAGCTCTTAGACCTGGGTGGACTTATGTTTTGAAATTTCATACCTACATCATAATGAGAAAGTAATGTTCTCATTTCACTAATTAAATATTTGAACCACAAAGCAAGGAATCTTTAAATGCAGACAAATATCAAGTAATTTTTGTGATTATTTTACAAAAAGGAATGATAAATCTTCATTTTCATTTCTTAGTTGTAAAACATGTAAAGAGATTTAAGTCAATTTGAAACATGAGAGTTTTGATACCTGCTGCTGAAAAACCTCTTTACCTATCCCTTAGTCTGTTGGACCATTGGGGCACCATGCAAGATTTGTTCACCATCTTTCTCCTTTCCACTAGTCTTTTACCTTAGTTAGAACCTCTTTCAATGGCAGGTCCATCTATTCTTTTATGTACTTTATCTTTCCATCACTTTCTTTCTGCCTCTTCTTCTTTTTCCTGGTACTGTTCCCTGAAGGAAGGTCTTAGCGAGCCTCGAAGACTTTGTAATATAGCCATAGATTTTTAGCTCAAGTTTTTTTATGATAGCAGGTCATCATGGGGTCTAATCGCTGCAGTAGCCCTGCCTCTAATATCTTTGTGATGCGGTTTTAAATGTGATACCTAGGATCCTTCTGTAGCAGCTCAATTCCATTGCTAGGATCCTCCTCTCTAGCTCTGCAGTCAGTGTCCAAGACTCACAAGCATATTGTTATAAACCTGGTGGTGGAACAGATGGGGTAGTGGTGTGTGTGTAGTCAGCCGACGCAAATCGCCCCAGTCCAGCGCAGGACGAGCGGTCAACTGTGACCAGTGACAGTACATGCTAGTTCGGCAACGACCTGTGTGTAAATATTACGCACGCAAGTCACGGCGATTGTGATCATTCTGAGTGGTCAAGAACGTTCCATCCGATTCTAGAAGGCCAGTAGAGACAGTATATAAGAGCGAGTGTGTCAGAAAGACTGGACTTCACGTTACCTCGCAATGTGACCAGTACGAGGCGAAGTTAGAAACAGTACGGTGTGTGAATTCAGGCGGAGCAAGGCTAGGTTTTTGGACAGTTTGTGTAATATTGTTGCCAACTGTAGAGTGTTGTATTGTATTTGAAATTAAATTGCTACTGTTACTTTGGAGCCCTGAGTTGTGAGGTTCTTTAAGTTCGTTGTGTCGTGTGGTGCAGTTTGAAGAAAGCCTGGATAGCGAGATTCGTAACAATATAAAACACTTGCAGGTAAACATTGAAAAGTAGGCATGCTGATGCCTTGGTAGTAAGGGCACCTTAATTCCCTAAGTAATGCTGCCTATAAAATAGCTTTAAAAAGAAAAGGACAATGGGCATTGGTGAAATCGAAATTTTCAAAACAGGATCCTTTCTTTACATTCAGCAGCTCAAAGGTAGATCCAAAACATTTTTTATGGGTCGAAAGTCGAGAGGCACTGAAGAAAGGGTCGTCCAAAGCAAAGCTGGCTGCACAAGGAAAAAAGGCCACTCTTTGGACATCCTGCTAATAATAATAAGGCTAGTCTTCGAGTCCGAAGATCAGTGAGGAATGCAGTATTTCCCATATTTTGCCACATCCAGGCAAAGCATAACCATTGTCCGCAGATGGTCGATTTAGATTTTCTTTTCGCCGTCTGCGTTTGTCCTCGACAGCAGATTTTCTTTTGGTTTTAAAATGTGTATCCCGCTGCCTTCGTAAGTGACCTCCAGCTGTCTCGTTCTGAGGCCGCATGCAACCAGGTGCTCTCTTCCTTCTGTCAGCCAAGGAAAGTTGACGCCTAACCTGGTCTTTGAAGCGTTTCCGCGGAAAAAAAAATGGGGGTGGGGAGGATTTAGATCTAGTTGCGCCATACATCTAGAATCTATGTAAGAAGAATAGATCTACAGAAAACTGACAAAGAAAATGAAATTCGGGATATTAAAATACGTTTAATCTTTAAATTAAATAAAACCTATTGATGTATTGAAAAATATCCTTGGTAACTGATAATTTAGTTTAATTTCGTGGCTTTTAAAAAGAAAAAACTTTTTAAGATTACATACAGTCAACTCATTTGTTTTGAAATTACGAATAGACCTAGTCTCCTACTCCTAGGTAGATTCCTTTCATGATTCATTGTAAACAAAAACAGTGACATTAATATTTAGATCTAAAAATAAAAGAAATGGCAACACTCAATGTTTGTCATAGAAATTCAGGGAAAATTGATAGATTTCGAATTCCCATATCAAGTCTAGATGATTCTGTTGATTCTCTTGCAATTGAGATTAGTAAACAGATTCTAACAGACGCCACTGACGGCAATTAACTGACGAATTACTGACGATTTCGGTAATAAAATTTTAAATGAATCTGGTAGATGTAGTTAGATCATCTGATCTATTACTATTACTAGACTCTATAGTGACTATAGTCATCTGGTCTAAATAAACTAAATACTAAGTCTAAGTATTAAGTAGATCTAGTAACTAGTAGTAGTACTACTTACCAGTACTAGTACCGTGAGTGCGTGAGTAGTTGTACTACTACTAGCCTCATACTCATAATTAAATATTACAATATTACTAGTCTCAAGTCTGGTCTAGTTGTAGAAATGTAATCTAAATGATTCTAGATCTAGTAAAAAAAATCTAGAGTAGAGACTAGACAGGATACTCCAAGATCTAGGTCTAGATAATATGATAGCAGATTAATTTTTAAATTGCAATTTTCATTAGATCTATTAGATATTTTATAATTGAGCAGTGTGGTAGCTGAGTTTTAATGTGCTTGGCTTCTGAACCAAGAGGTTTTGGGTTCAAATCTCAGTAAAGGCTGGTGTTTGAACTTACTTCTGAACTGGATTTTTAGGACGCCTCTGAATCCACCCAACCCTAATCATATGGGTAGGCCTACTTGACATTAATTGGGGAAAGTAAATGTGGTTGGTTGGTTGTTGTGCTGGCCACCTGACACCCTTGTTAACTGTTGGCCATAGAATTAGATGATACTTACATCATCTGCTCTATAGATCACAAGGTCTGAAAAGGAGTACTACAAACTTTTTTTTACTCTATTGATTGGGATTTTTTTATATTGTTTCTAAAATTTAGCAGATTTTATTCTATTTAAGCTGTGAGCAGACCTGCCTACCGTTACACAAAATGCTTATTCGTTACGCAAAATCTCCCAAAAATGACCGTCAGTACGCAAATACGCATTTAACCCGTCGCGTTACGCATTTCGTATCCTTTTTTTTTCTTCCCTCTCTTGACTAGCTTACGAGCGGTCACGGATGTCACGCTAAGCCGTCCTGTTGGGTCACGGAGGTCATGGTTGGGGGGGGGGAGGAACAGAAAAGGTGGGGGAACACATTGTGTCTAGATCTATACGTTGATTGGTTCTTAAAAGCAATTAGATTTAGTCTAGAAATGAAGAACGCGAGAGTGAGGGAGTGGCGGGTTGGTACTGTCAGTTAGCTGATACACCAACGTGACTTTTTTTTTTTTTTTGTAAGTTCATTAGTAGAAATTAATTATGTTGAATCCCTGATTCTCGTATTCATTTGTATAGAAAAATGTAATCTGTTACCCTTATTAGACATTTGAAACAATAATATTAAGTTATAATTTTGTTTGTTAAATGTCGTGTGTTAAATGATTAAATAGTACATGTTATCAACTTAAAACATGACAAGTCTGTGAAGCCACATGTTCTTTACCTGTATGTTGATATATGTGCATGCTGCTAGTAAAGTTAATGGTAAAAAAAAACAACACTTGGGCATCTGTTTGTGAAAAACATTCATAAGAAAGAAAAAACATTTTAGAAATAAAAAGCACCCTAGAGTCAGGATTTTGTCATTTTACCATCACGAGACACTCATTACAAAGACAAACAGACACAAAAACTCCTTGCATTCAAATCATTAAATACATTTCAACTATCTGATAAAAATATTTCACAAAATGTATATTTTGTTTTCTATAGTTATAATTTTTTGTGTGTAATGCTCAATTTGTAAGACAAAATTCCTTATGGATAATAAAGATTATTATTATCACTGTGCACAACTGCAGGAAATGTCCAGTGCTTTTGGAAGAGAGGTTTTAAGTCTCTCAAACACACTAATGAAATTTGACGGTGATCAACTTAAAATATAAAATTAATTCATTTACATGATTTTTAAAACATAAACTAATTTTTGTACCTTGTAGTTATCTTTAAAAAAAACATGGATGGTCTACTCTGACAATCTGGAAGTTTATAAGACAAATATTTGTATTAATCAAACTAACATGTAATTAAATTTATGGGCTTTTAAAATTTTCATAGAAAGAAAATGATGATTGTTTTTACTATTTCTGACATTCTGTTTCTTAGACATCAATGAATGTAAAGATAATTTGACATGTCCACAAGGATGTGAAAACACTGTTGGATCCTACATTTGTAGCTGTAACATTGGTTTCAGATTGAATACACTCAACACAAGCATTTGTGATGGTAACATTTGTATTGTTTTCTATTTCTATGAATTAATAGTGGTAAAATTGTAAACTAGATCTATTTGGACCCCATATTTTGGCTGTTTGATTTTTTTCTGTGCTAGATATCAATGAATGTGAAGAGAACATAGATGACTGCTCACAAACTTGTGTCAATGCAATTGGAAGTTACTCTTGTAATTGTTTCAATGGATATACTCTCCAAAGTGGAGTTTGTGAAAAAAGTAAGCTGAAGATAAAAATTTTTTTTTCTTTTGATGCTTATTGATTTGTACTAATTTTGAAAACTTCAAGGCCCTAATATATTGTATTATGAGTTGCTCACATCTATTGTGATCTTCAAAAACTTGGCAAACTTAACTTGTCTTATATTATAACATGCATGTACATGTTTGTGCATATTTTCACACCACTAACAAAATGCTCAGCATTTCATTATTACGATAATTCTAAGCATTCTTTCTAAGATAAAGAGAGAAAACAAAATTTAACTGCAAATGTAATTTTATTCTTTCATATTAAAAACATTCATTATATATATATATATATATATATATATATATATTATTGAATAATACTTGTAGTTGCTTGTTAATATTGCTCAACCTAAAATAACTTACAGATTCAAGTAATGTAGAGCTGTGCCAAGCCCTGAATTGTTCCCAGCTATGTTTTGTTAACAATGGTACAGCAAGGTGTGATTGTCAAGAGGGGTTTGCACTTCAGGGAGATAACAAAACATGCACAAGTAAATATAAAATACAATTATAAGTTTTCTTGCATTATACAAAATTAGATGACAAAACAATCAGAAATGTATTTCTTATATGATCTTTTCTTATATATTAGACTAAGTGTAATTTCTGATTTCTTAATTTGTTTTATGTAGGGTTTATACATCTTTTTCTTTATATTATCTTTTTGTAAGCATCATAAAATAATTTAGGAATATTTTTAAGATCAATATTATATGTTGCAAAATTGATAATAAATTATTTGGAATTCTTTACTGCAATTACAAAATAAAAAGCTCTCTTCCTCTTCAGATATAGATGAATGCAGTCTTGCCAAGAAGCCCTGTAGTCAAATTTGTACAGACACTTATGGCAGATTTACTTGTTCATGTTATGCTGGTTTTAAACTAGAAGCAGATAGAACTTCTTGTACAGGTTGGCATTTATTTTAGTACATTAATAGTCAAATATATTGGCAGAAATAAAAACACTCTTTCCATTTGTTCTGAAGTTGTTTTTTTTTTTCTTCATTTTATTGGGAAAGAAAAAAAAAAAGCTTTTAAAATTCAATTTGAAGAATTATTTACATTTGCAATAAGTGTTCTCTAATGTCTTATAAAAGTCATTTATTAATGCTATCATCCCATGATAAATGCTGTGTTTAAAATGTAAAATTTATAATAGCTATAAAAATACACATTTATGATGATGTTTGCAAGCACTGTTTTCTGGAAATGTTCAAAGTAACTGTGGTTTTAACCAAACAAAATATTAATGAATAGTAACTTAAATGCTAACTCCATTGAAATCCAAGGATAATAAATTGCTTTTTTTTTTCTGTCAAGCTTTTTACTTAATAAGAAAGGTCTACACATTTCAGCTTGTGAGAAGTCCTTCTATGGTGTCAACTGCAATCAATCCTATCAGTGTAGTGGGCACGGGACATGTGATCCTGTCAGAGGCTGTGTATGTGACATAGGCTGGGAGGGAGTCAACTGCAACAATGATATTGATGAGTGTACACTAAGGACAGACAACTGTTTGATTGGTGATGTTTGTGTTAATGCTTTGGGAAGCTATTTCTGTGTTTGCCCTATTGGATATGTTAGAAATGGAACTTGTCAAGGTCAGTACTTTTGACTACTAATACTACATTACTAATGATGTTGTCTTTTAAGCTTTTTTTCCCTTTTTTTTTAAAGTCATTTAGGGCTGTATGAATTATTTCTTTAAACAGATTTGTTGATACTTCCTTTAACTCTTTCTCTTTGTAATTATTTTTCACATTTTGCTGAAATTATCCATTTTGTTCATTAGTATTTCACTACCTTGTTATAATTAAACTTCAATTACTTTTTTGTTTGTTGTCAGAAAATGTTTTGTTTGATAGAGAAGTGAATGCATGCCATTTTTATTTAAAAAAAATTAATGTTTAGAAAACTAAATTTTAATTTAATTTTTGATTATGGAATTTAAAAATGAAGTAGATCTAGACAATATGTAGTTAATATTTTAAAATCCAAATTAAAATAAAAGTATTATTATGATAGATATTAATATTTTCATGAAATTTAAATTATAACATGCCTAAATCATAAAAATTCTTGTCTTGAGCTCATTATCCCATGTCACTACTATCCAGAAAATTAATCAAAAGAAAATAGAGCATTTTTTAACCCCTATTCTTTAGGTATATCTAAAGAGATTACTTTCACTTAACATAATCAGCCAGGATGATGGCTGCCTTGGTATGTAGCATGTGTTTAGGATTGTCGTTATGATGGCCATAGGTGCGAAATTTGCTTGTCGCCATCCTGCAGGAGGTTTGGACTAAGACATAATAATCTTAATGCCCGATGGAACATCTGAAACTTATAAAGTTATGTCCAACAGAAAATTCTTTCCTCATTCCTGGAACAACGTCTCATCTCCTCAAATACTATAAAAATATAACAACGTATACATTTATCACTACTGCCTAAAAATGCTATATTTGTTTCTATTCTATTTTGTTTTAGATATAAATGAATGTGTTGATCCTGCCCTAAACAACTGCAACCCACTTATTGAAGATTGTGTCAATAACTTTGGTAGTCATGTCTGCAACTGTAAGCCTGGATATGCAAGAAATGATAAAGGGGACTGCATTAGTATGTTTCACATCAAATAATTGACACAGATTTATTTTCTTGATAAACTTCATTATCAATTTAGACATTAATTCTAGAGCTAATAAAATGTTTTAGAAATCATTGAATCCAAAAAAAAAAACTCAAGTTGCTCTGTTACAATCTCCTCAGATATCAATGAATGTGCTAATGGGGACCATCAATGTCAACAAATCTGTGTTGATGTGCCTGGAAAATACAACTGTGATTGTAACTACGGGTATAGATTAAATGATGATAGGCTAACATGTCTACTAGGTAATTATTAAGTATATCTATCCCTGACTCTCTCTTTCTCTACTCCAACTTTCTTTTTCTCTCTCTCTCTCTCTCTGTTTATATAGTTCGTCCATTGTGGTTTGATGATGACCACTTTTGTCATCCAGGTTGGGGGGGGGGGGGCTTAGGGCTTTGCACTGGTTTTTTTTTTGCCTCCTCATGTGGCTGGTGAGACCTATGTGAGCCCAGAATGTTCGGCTGCACACTGGGCAGGTTATTCAAGCTGGAGCTAGTGTCATTGGCCTTGCATTTTTTTCTTTTATTTTTTTTAATAGTTACTTTAAGTATTATAATGTTCAAATAAAAAGCTAATGAATTTTTTTGACACTTCCAGTGAAAGATGTATGCAGTGATTTTGAGAAACTGAACTGCTCTCAAGGATGCACAGTAGACTTTCAACAGAACACTTCATATTGTTTTTGTGCTGATGGTTACAATCTAGTTGGCAAAGACACATGTGAAGGTAAGGTTTATCTTAATTATGACATTAGTGTATAACTGGAATCTTTTCTAGGATAGGAAGTTTTAAAATGAGATTAACATTCACTGTCACAATTTGGTTACAGACATCAATGAATGTGAAGTATCAACAAAGAACTTGTACAGCTTCAAGTCTGGATGTGTTAACAGAGTACCAGGATACAGCTGTTCATGTACCCCTGGGTCAAGTTTGGACAATGATGGACGCAACTGCAATAGTATAACAAATCTTAAATACTATTTATAAAACAATGGTTAAAAACTCTTATGGAAATGCTTTCAAATGCTGTTTTTGGTGATCTGTGAGATTTTTTAAATAGAAATGTTTCATTTCTTGTTATGTTATATTGATTTTTTTTACAAAGCTTATATCAACTCATTCTGTCTGTCTTTCTGGTAAAAAGTTATTTCTCCCATACCCAATCTCGGATCAAGCTTATTTCTTTTACCTGACAACACAAGAATCAATTTAAAAAATTAACAGATTAGTTAATTAACTATGGGCAATTAATTATTTTGTTTTGTATCTCAAACAAGGGAAATAAATTGTAATTGGCTGAAGGGCTGTTATAAGCTGAATTAGTCTACTTTGTAGGTCATTGTCTGAGTGAACACAAACCTGAAAAATAGGTCGAGACTATAGAAACAATAGATAACTATACATTTTTTGTGTTCATAAGCTCTCCACTAGCAGAATGGTTATCATGTTGGCTTGAGCCATGAGTTCCCTCTTCCCCTCCTTTCCTTTTTTTTTTATAAATGCTTTTTTATTGTTAGTCTAGATCTATTACGATTTTAATTACATGACTGACCCAAACTAATTGATAAACCTATGCTTAATATAAGCTTGTTTTTTTTTTTTTAAGTAATATAAATATATTTTCTTGTTTAAATAAAATAAATTTGTTGTGTTTAATGTTTCAAGACATTGATTCCAATGTTTCCTGCTTACAGACTGTAGTAGCACAACTTGGGGAGTCAATTGTTCAAGATCTTGTTCTTGTTCTACTGGAGCATTAAGATGTGATAATGTTAGAAGATGTATTTGTAGACCTGGATATACAGGTATATACAAGATTATAATGCTATGTTAACTCTGTGCTCTGGATAGAAATTCTTATTTATTTCTGTAAGAGTTTAGGCTAGGATGTAATTATATTCAAATCTGAAGGAACATCCAAAACTTGTAAAACAAATCAATGACATCGTGATGTAAGATTCATTGTATTTTTTATTGTCCTTTATTTATTGTTATGAATGTAAAATCAGATTTAATGAACATATAAATAATACTTTTTTCTCACAAGAAAACACTTAAAATGCGACTAAATAAATCTACCAAGAACTAGATCTAATTATTCCATCTTATTTCCCAACCCTAGGAGTTTTCTGTGATGTGGATGTGAACCAGTGTACAAATGGGGAATTACAGTGTAATGACAGACAGGATTGTGTGAGTCATATAGGTCCTGATTCATGTGTTTGCAAATCTGGTTACAGACTTAATGGCACATTGTGTGAAGGTCAGTAAACAAAATAATTGATATGAACTTTTTCTTACAAGAACTGTTTCTTAAAAAAAAGATTTAAGAGAAATTTATCAAAACAAATTTTTATCTAGTTGTAAGATACCACAGATAGTTCAATGTCATTTCATAAAAAAAAAAAATAATTGTAGTTAACTCTTATTATGAATGTTTGAAAAATTTTCCTAAATGTTCATTCAACAAATTGTATTAATTAACATATTGTTCCTTTATTTATTTATTTAGTGTACCGTAACTTTATGTGTGATATGTCATAAATGTTGCTTGAACTCTTTAGATGTCAACGAATGTTTGGATCCAAGGTTAAAGACTTGTCAGCAGACATGTCAGAACTCTGTTGGTAGCTACAGCTGTGGCTGTTATAAAGGATTTGCTTATAATGCATCAACTAACACATGTGATGGTAGGAAATACCTTTTGTTTTATAGCCTTTGTTTTAATTTGATTGGTAATTTATAAGAAGTGTGGTTCAGCACACTCACTAGTTAAGTTTAGTTTAGTTTTGAAAAATGTAACTTTTTTTTTCTAATAATGATCTATGTTAGTAGATCCTCTAAAAGATAACATGCATCTAATCTAGTGTTTCTGTATTTTGGTACTCAGATATCAATGAATGTGCTCGACAAATAGACAGATGTACAAGTGTATGTATCAACACATTGGGCAACTACAGGTGTTCATGCACACCTGGCTATGTCCTCAACAGAGATGGATATACATGTGATGGTAAGATTATCTTATTTGTGAAAAACAATCGATTTTCCTGGCTTTTATTAGATAATAGTTGAGACTTTGAATGAGATGTTGGCTCCTTAGTAGCAGTGAAGTTGAAAAAAGAAATAGTACTGATTCCTTTAAACATTTATATGCAATTACAAAATGAAGAATGTTATTAATTATTGTAATTGATTTGGAAATGCGATGGATAATAGCTAAAACACTCTGCTTTTATCTGTAATATGAGTCTTGCTTTAGAAATACATTAACTCAGGTTTTTAGACTGTACTGAGTTTGAGTTCTAAAGGATGTGCATGATATGTTAGGGAAAGAGAAGAAAAGAATCATTGTGCTGATCAGGCCACTTCATTAACTGTCAACCACAGATAATCCATGAGCTCTACATATTCTAATCTTTATGATATTAGATCTCTAAAGGGAACTTTTTCTTGGTTTTTATCATAATTACCTCAATTTTTAAAAATGGATATCTTGTCCATTCATCTTTATTGATAGGTCATTTTAAAATTTGAGTTTCATTCTGATGGTAATCTTTTTTTGTTCACAGTGACCAGTGTGTGCACCAACAGTTCACTTTGTCAGTACCAGTGTATTAATGTCAATGGCAATGAAACTTGTTTCTGTCCTAAAGGACAAGCTTTAAACAGTGATTTGAGAACCTGTAGAGGTTTTTTTTTTTTTTTAAAATATTTTCTGCAAAATGATTGAGGCTTAGGTTTAAATAATGTTTTACTATTTTTGTTTCTAATATATTTCTTTTTTTCATTTCATATTTAGTGATGTCTTTATATAGAAATTGTATTATTTGTATCAGATGTAGACTTGTGCAGCTCTAGTTCCTGTAGTGATCTGTGCAGTGAAACACCTGACAATACAAGTGTTATATGTTCCTGCCCTCCTGGTAAATCTTTGGCTGCCAATGGAATTATTTGCCAGTGTAAGTGTATCATATAGTCTCTTAACGTATTTTCTTTATTTTAGAATAATATTTATAGACAGTTGTCACGTCCTTAAAATTTTAATAACAATGAATAAATTATTATAATATAACTACTTATATAGCCTATCTATAATATGAATCAGAAAGTAAGGCGTATGTATATAGGTATGTCCCAAATAGAAATCAAAACCATTAGACCAATTTTGATAAAAACTTGGCATAAATGTTCCTTGAATACTAACTGGAAAAATAACATGTAAAGTAACTCTAAAACAAACTTAAGACCCTCTAAAAAAAAGTTGCCCAACTCTATGAAAGTATTACTATGTCATGGATCTAGATCATATAGCCATGTTTACATGAGACAAGACACAGGTCACACATGTGCGGAACAGAAAATCTCTCTAAGCCTAGATCTTATTCTAAGATGATAGATCTGCTCTTCGCAAATATTTTTTTTAACTATAACACATGAGCCTACAAAATATAGTCCATTTATTTCATTAATAAAATTAACCTTCAAATTTGTGTTTCAAAAGTTTTTACAAAAATTTGTTCCCTAATGCAGCAACTTATTCGTCTACATTTAAAAGCCATTCATGATATTGTGTGTTTATTACATACTAGACACTACCGAAAGGTCACGCATACGCAAAACATAACATTATTACATTCACGCATTTGCTTCATTTATAACATTATTATTTTGTTTCATTGTTTCTAATACACTATATCAGTGATAAAATCAGTGATAACACAAATAAAGACCCATGGGTAATATATATATATATGTGAGTTGCAGCTTTTCTTTTAAGTAAAGGTCCTCTTTCTAACAAAATGAAAATGATACGATGGGCAGGACATGTCTGCAGAATGGAAGATCACTGCATCCCTAAACGACTCTTGTATGGCCAACTAAGCAAAGGAAAGCGCTGGCAAGGTGGTCAAAGAAAGCGCTTCAGGGACACCCTCAAAGCTTCACTGAAGGCGTTCAGCATAGACTCAGCCACCTGGGAGACAGAGGCACATGACAGAGCATCATGGGGTCGCGCTGTGAAAACTGGCACACAGGTTGCTGAGGAAAAGAGAACCACGCTGGCAGAAGAAAAATGCCAGAGAAGAAAAGCAAAGTCCATGACTCTAGCTCCAGCTGGAATAACCTGCCCAGTGTGCAGCTGAACATTCCAGGCTCACATAGGACACACCAGCCACATGAGGAAGCATAAAACCCCTGTGCAAAGCCCTCAGCCCCCTGGATGACAAAGTGATCATCATAGAACCACGATTGACGAACTATATATATTTATACCTGACATGAACATTTCATTTGAGCTGAACATAGGAGTTGTACTGATACTATATTTGGTCTCAATACCAAAAGTATTGCAATCTGGTCACTGTGCATACTTATAGTGATTATCCTGTTGAATTTAGTATATTATTGAATTAAAGATTTAAATACTAACATGATTTATATTTTGATTAAATACATTTCAGTGTGGGATATTTAAACAAGAGGCTAAGTAAGCTAGAGCTTGGCTTAGCTACATAGCAAAGGAGCTAGAGGTTTGATACTCAACTCGAGTTGAGCTGTGTTTACTGAGTGCCTAAAGGCAGCACAGAAAACCATCTCCCGGATCCCCCCTTCCCCACTGATCCAAAAATGAATACTCCGAGCATCATATTAGCATGAATGTGGGCCTATATAAAAGCTATTTTAAAAAATTAATATATGTACAAGAACATATCTATTTTATTTTACTAAGTTTATACTAAATGTTTTGTGTTAAAAAGCTTCTTGTTGGCTCTTTAGTATAGCTTCGAAATCGGACTGAAGAAGAAGAATAGTGATTAAATAATTGTCACAATTAATATTACTAGTGACAAGATTCATATGTATCTCCACAGCTTGCAGTGACAACTTCTATGGTAAAGACTGTAGCCAACAGTGTAACTGTAACAGCTTTCATTCAAAACAAACAAACAAACTTGTGACAAAACAAATGGAACTTGTCTCTGTAACAAGGGATGGACTGGTCCAACATGTGATGATGATGTAGATGAGTGTACAAATACCAGTAGCTGCAATAGTCTGAAGAATGAAAAGTGTGTTAACACACCAGGAAGTTATTCATGTTCATGCCAAACTGGGTATTACAGACCAATTGCAACACAAGACTGCACAGGTAAGGATTATATATATATACCGGTACTTTAAACCAATGTTAAGTAGAAATACATGTATAGTGTTCAAATCTTGAAATCTTTACTATAAAAGCCAAACATAATAGAAATAGCAGGTTAGCAAGCTTTACAGAAAGACTTGTTACAGATGTTGATATACAGGGTGACCCAAAAGTAAGTTTACAGTTATTAAACTACCTTTCATATGGTGGAAGCTACTTGCTTAGTAATACCAATAAAAACATTCCTCAGAGTATAAATTATCAGTTTTAATGGTAAACATGATAGCTATGATAGCTACATTGTGATAAAATAGTTGATACTTGTTTATGTTGGTGTAACATTGTGAGAATGTGTTTTAATGTGTTATTGTCTTAGTATCTTTCATCAGTTCATGTGTCATTCTAGCTTAATAAAGCCTTGTTTTAGGTTTCTCTACAGTGTTACTTTAATTCTTATTACAATGTATTTAGTTAGAACAAGGCATGAAATGATGAAAGATACAATAGGTCAAATACTAGTATCTGTTGTAAATAATAGCAAGTAGTGTAGCAAGTAAATATCAACACTTGTAGCAGTAGTATGATTGATAAACAAATAGTAGTTTATGTAGTATAGTATATAAAAAAACACTAGGCTGTAGTTTGGGGTGGTAAACCTGTAAAACTACTCTTGGGCCACCTTGTATATAGAAACTGAATAATTTTTTTTGCAATACTTTGGAAACCCAAACTTTTGTTCTAGTATGTAAGACTTTATAAAAATATAATACATTGCTCATTATTTAAATATGATTGTATAATGCAATCTGGCTTGGTTATTACTGTTGCAAGCCTATTCTATAAACTGACTCAAAGCATTGAATATAAAATTTTAATGATAAAGTTTACTAATTATTACACATTTAAGCATTTTTTTAAAAATATCTCTAATATAAAAAGTGAAGTTCACTAAAACAACTTAAATCTCCTCACTAAGTCATTGCAATGTGCTAAATTAGCCTTTCTGATTTCATGATTATCCATGTAAGCTGTCCATTTCACACACTAGAAAATGCATATTGTAATATATTTAGTTACTAAACCTTATTTTTTATATTAATACAATAGACATTTAGACCTTGAGGTGACAAAAAGAATTGGAAAAACTCTCTAATTGTATTTGGGGAAAAAAAACAACTGACCACACCAACCAAAATGCTAGTGTACAAAGCCTGCATAGCCACTCTTCTATATATTAATGAGAGCTGGCCAACATACATTCATAAAGAGCATAGAAAAACAGTTTTTTTATCGTTTCATAAAGTTTGTTATTAAATAGAGCTAGAACAAAGATTCGATGAACATAACTTGCATTGACATACTAAAAAAAAATATGTAAACTTATCATTTTAAAATCAAATTATTTTCTTTTTAGAAGAAATCTTTAAATGATCAAATCTAAATATATAATTGAAATGTACCTATTGTAACAAATCTCACTATTCAGGTTCTCTGCAACTGCACTTGACAACTCAGGTCTCCAAAAACTTAAATGTCCAACAAATCACAGCTAATACTGTACAATTGGCAACACATAACACTGACTGTACAATGTTCTGTCATGGACATCTGAACTGCTGTATCAAATCTGTACTGTTGTAGCAAGACCTCTGCTGGCTTCGCTGTACTTTGTTGAACTCTGTCGTAATGTACTGAATGGTAGATCGAGAATTTGTGACTGAGTCAACTCTGGTACCTTTGTTCTTCATATAGGGTCTCTAATGGCATTCTAGAACCGGATTCCGTTAATCACATGACTCTTGAGTGAGTCACATCTCTTGTGACTGGCCTGAGTTCGATTCAGAACACTGATCCTGCCCAAACCGCAATGTTTGACACTCTTCTCAGGTGACCGTCACAACTCATCCTGGTTGACCGCTCATCTAGCGCTGGCCTGGGGCATTTTGCATTGGCTGAAAACACACACACCACTACCCCCATCTTTGTCACCACCAGGATTATAACTCTATTTTTTAAAAAAAATTTTTTTCAGGGTTCAAGTGCACTTGGAGCTCTGGATGGAGTTATATTATTCAATGCAACTATTCCCACCTCTCCAGTATCTGGCTTAGCAGCTATTGGCACAGACAGCTATGGCTTGGCTCATTTTCATAATCTTGTATTAGATTCAGTGACAAGTGGCTTGAAAATTATGCAATGCTTGTAAAATAGTAACATAATTAGTATAGCTTAATTTATTTCTATCAAAGTCTCACTTTTAAATCTTTGTACAGTCACTGCCAAGCTCTACAATTTTTTTATGGAAATTGATTAGGTTTTATAAAATTCTAAATATTGACTGGTTAAAATTTTGAATACTTTTTTACAGCCCAACACAATTAAATAGCAATTGAGATCTCACCTACATCTTAACACCTAACTTAACTTAGGCCTGTAAGAATTAAAGCTAACATGAATGAATATCTGGAAGAGAAGTAATATGACACATGAAAATTGTATGTTGATTTTCTTATGATGGTTTTGTCAATACTTTAAAAATATTTAACAATTTATTCTTATGAAATCTAATACAACTAGGTTTGGCTGTAGTTAGTTTTGTTAAAAGGTATTAAGAACATTCCATTCTGTATATATTAAACGTTTTTCTAATGTAATTGCATTCAGTGATTATCAATATTTAAACATATATACTAGTGTTTTGTAATCAGTGATTTTCATTTTCTGGTATCAGTTTGTTCCCATTTAGATTGCAATCTTTCCAAATGTGAAAACAAGGTGTCTGCATAATCTTTGAGGCCATTTTTAAAATCACTTAAATTTATTTATTTGTTTCTATTTAATAATTTGATTGCCGGGGAACAAAAGATTATTTGTGTTGTTTGTCTTTACTATTGGTGTCTTGTATCTCTTTTGTGATGGTAAAGTCACAAAATGTAGGAAACATCACTGTGTTTGGTCCAGTGTTCCTATATGCAAGTCTATTGTATTTTCTATATTATTTTACAATTGTAAAAAAAATTAATAAAATTGTTGCACTGTTGATGTTTTCAAATTAACATTTTTATTTATTTATGCTTACATATCTGTTGTGTTTTAGTTAGTTCATAAATATAGATTCTTAAATTAAATTGTTTCTTTCCGCACTTATAAACTATGATCATCTGTAAGCCTATTTTTACTTTTTTTTTAACTTTAATGTTCTACTTGGATATGTCACAGAAATCATTACATTTCTTTTTTTTGAAACCACTCTAAGGAAGCATCTATTTTAATCATATTAACTTTGATCATAAACATTGGATAGCTGCCTGGTTGTAACGTAGCAGTATGCACGCTGGACTGTTGATCAGAGTTCTCAATGGTCCAGAGTTCATACTCTGCCCAATGACATCCCGGTCATCTTGCAGGAGGTTTGTACTTGGAATTTAGTTATCCTCAACTCTGCAGGTACAGCCAAAACATGTAAAGCAAACATTTCTTTTGTCTGGCGCACAACTAGCACAAGCTTGGATGTATGTCGAATACCAGAACAGTTTACTCTAAAGAAAAGTGTAAATATTTGAAATCCATAAATCTATATATGAAAGTCAAAACATGGACTCAGTCTTCTGTGATTCTCCTATTTAAAGATAATTAAAAATTTTACCCAGTTTTTCATTACCTCTTCCTTGAAATAAGTGATCACTTTTTGCATTCAATGTCTTGACTAGAACTGCAATGGTCCTCTTTTCTAAATCATTTTTTTTTTATTTCTTCACTTAAAATTGTAAAATGTAATGCAACTTTTTATTCAACAAAACATTTTTCTTTTTCAAAAATACTGAATATCACACTAAGGCTTTTAGCCATTATGAGCCAATGCATGAATTAGATTGAGAATGGTAATGCCTTATGGCAATGGTGAGTGACTACAAATTGAAAGATGTCATAATGAACTTAATTAAAAGAACAATAAATAAAATATTATTTTTAATTACAATTTGACTAAGCCAAACCTAAAATACACTTAAAAGTAAATTCAGCTCAATGCCCATGTTAATATTTCGGAGAAAAAAAATTCTGTTTCATTATGTTATTATTAGTGTATAGTTGATTCTCTGTAATGAAGATAGTCCTGTTAAAGGGAAAGAATCAAACTAAGGATCTATAATAATAAGGCTTGTCTTCGAGTTCGAAGATTGATGAGGAATGCAGTATTTCCCAATGCTTCGCAGCACCAGCTGTGACCTACATATTTTGCCTCTTCCAGCACAGCATAACCATTGTCCATGTATAGAAGTTAACAAAATGCTTCTCATTCGTGCAGAAAGTTGTCTACAAAACATCATCATCATGTACCGGTTAACAAAATGCTTCTCATTCGTGATCAACGATGTCTACAAAACATCATCGTCATGTACTGGTACTGAACACGAATCCCTGTTAGTTCACACACACACACACACACACATAAAATCTCAATGTGTTCGCAAAGTTTAACATATATTCTCATTTTCAATGTAGCCTTCACTAAGATGGATGCAAAAGACGAGCTTATCTGGGATATTAAATTAGTCATGGCCTATGGAAGCATATACGTTATTAGGTTAGCTCTTTTCTACGTTTCTTTTATCGACTCTGTTGCGGCTAGTAATGAGTTGGCTATTTATCTAAAATACTGTATTGCCCCTGATATATTAGGCTATCAATTAAGTCTAATATTTGATTTCAACACTGATGTGTAAGATGCAACTCAATTTTATTGACATGAAAACAAGAAGATGAAAACAACACTAACAGGAGACTGTAATACACACTTATAGGCCTAACATACTTGAGAAAAACACGTGAACACACTAATAAGGCTTGTCTTCGAGTCCGAAGATGATTGAGGAATGAAAGTATTTCCCGTGGCTGCGCAGCCCTTGCAGATAGCTGTGACCTACATACCCTGCCACACCCAGGGCAAGCATAACCATTGTCCGCAGGTGGTCGATTTAGATTTTCTTTTCGCCGTCTGCTTCTGTCCTCGACAGCAGATTTTCTTTTGGTCTCAAATGTGTATCCCGCGGCCTTTGTGAGTGACCCCCAGCTGTCTCGTTCTGTTCGATCAGTAGAAAAAGGGAGACTAAAAGAAAACAAACACATAACATGATAACATCTATAAATACACATATGCCCATGGATGCAAGATCGCCGGCTATAGCCGGCAAAATCGAAGTTTAAAAAAAAGCTTGCCGGCAAACGCCAGTCCGACTGATTGCCGATTCAGTATCGGACTTTTTTTTTTTTTTTTCACATTCACGTTTTGTACTTTCAAACTAAAACTTAATAAGTTGAATTCAAAGAAAGACAGGAGGTTACAATTCTTAAGTTACAGCGCATGCGCTATTTCCGAACTTTCGCTTTGTATCAAAAACGTAAACAAAAGTTAGAAACAAATCCGTATGGCCCCGCCTGAGACGCCTAAGACTAAGTTAGATCTAGCAAGTAGATCTATTTATCTAGATCTATATCTAATTCTAATAAGTTTGATCTGCCGGCATAAAAATTGAAACCAGACCTAAAGGCTAGATCTAGTCTAGAGATCTAGATATATTTCTACATTTTAAAATGATCTTAGAAGTTGAACGTATTTACCCGAAAATGCGAAATTACCGTACCGGATCATCGCCGTATTAATAATGATAGTAACGATTGTTATAAAACTTATAGAGATCTATAATAATATAGATCTAGTCAATTCTAGTCTTGCCTTTTTTAAAATAAGTTTTTTATTATTAGATCTAGTCCTAGAATCTAGATTTAATTATATCCAGGCCCAGGGACTAGACCTAGCTAGTCAGGCTAGATCTAGATAATTGGAATAATTATCTAGAATCTTACAGTTACAATTTACGAGAGTCTAGATGTAGCCTGACTAGGTCTAGTCCCTGGGCAGAAGCAGCATAGATCAAAAGAAGATCGTATCTATTAGTATTATTTTATAATCTATTATCAGATATAATATTCTACTAGTAAAGTCTAGATCTAATTAAATCTAGATTCTAGATCTAATAATAAAAAAAACTTATTTAAAAAAGGCAAGACTCTAGTCTACATCTAGATTTAGATTTTAGATCTAGTAATCTAGATCTAGTAGATGATTCTAGCTAGGGCTAGTAGGGGCAGGGCTCACTTCTATGATCTAGCATTACTAGATTAGTGTATATAGATCTAACTAATCTAACTTCAAGATCTGAAACTAAATCTAGAGTATATAATTTGGATTTAGGTCTAGTCTATACCTAAATCTAGAGAAAATCTAATATCTAGTAGTAGCTCTAGTGACACTCTATTCCTAGACAAGTTAAAGTCTAGACTTAGACTCAGAGAATATTGTATGTCTAGATCTGTAATACTTAATTAACTTAATACTTACTAGTTTCTTTATTAGACCTAGATATAGATAGATGTAAATTGATGGATCTACTTTGTTACTATTATCATAGAGTTAAAATAACATCTTGACTAGATCTAGATATCTAGTTAATCTAGTATAAAAATCAGTCTAAGACTAAGTACTCTAAGCTACTATTAGTTAGAAGATCCAGTTAACTAGTTTTATATTTGGTAAGATCTACTGACTACTCTGTCAGCCAATAAATATTTAGATCTATTAGATCTTTTATTTGAAATAGAGTTAACTTTTAACATAGGTGCTACAAAGTTTGATTTATACTAATATAGTAGTAGTAGGTAGGCCTATCTATGTGCATATTATATATAAAAAAAAATGAAATGTTTAAACATACATGTAGATTATAGTAATTTAAGTAAAAGCATAGAATTTATAGTTTGTATTTAAAGACATATATATTTATATATATATATAGCGGTAAATGTTTTATTTATGTCGAGAAGTATAAGAGGCATCATGCTTGCAGGTTTTTTGGGATTGCCGACCCCCCCTTGCAGGCAAAACGGGGTTCTGTTGCTTGCATCCATGCATATGCCTATAAACGTAACAGCCTCCTTTATAACAATAATAATGTTATATTATTACAAGCAGGGGAGGACTGGCTATATGGACATTTGGGCAATGCCCGGTGGGTCGGTACTCAAATGGGCCTAAAGGATCTTATGAATGCCACTATGGCACGCATAAAATTGTTAAATGTTTTATATTCTCTTATATAAGGGGCTACATCTTTAACGGACTACAGTGTAATACTAATTTAATCTAAAACGTTTTCAAAAATAATGTATTAGTAATAGCCTACATCCGTAGACAGTGCTATTAGTAGGCTTCATCCAAAAGGGCCAACAAACATAGCGATTCAAAAGCCACTTATTAACATGCATGACTAGATTGACACATGAAGCGCATTTGACGTAATTAGCCTATCTTCCTGAAGACGTGTCTGTAATTTAAAAGATAAGATTATAATAAAACCACCACACACCATTCCCTGGCCACTGCCAACAAAAGGTAGATAAGGACGCCTAGCTGGCAATGGCGACCTGCGGATTTTACCCATAGACTATAATTTCTCTCACTGGTGACACTTCCACTGAAACTTCCAAGTTCAACTTACTCAGACTAGAGTTGAGAGTACTCAGACTCCTCTCATTCTGTGCACACTACACTTAGATCTAGAATCTAGAACTCTAAACGTATTAAATAATCTAGATCTACTCATCTAGTTATACTATTACTATACTATAAAATACTATAATCATAGTATAATCTAGATCTAGAACTAGAAGTTCAAGTTCTACACTACTACTCAGTACTAGTCTAGTAGTAGTGATAAGTAGTACTACTTGACTTACTACTAGACTAGTCTAGTTACTAGCTAGAGTCTAGAAGTTATTATTTACACTGTACAGTGACTCACGTAACAGTTATCAGTAAGTAATCAGTAACTCACTCAGTAACTGCCATTCAAACTTAAGTAAAGTTAGTCAAAACACTAAAATTTAAACAATCTCAGCTTCATAACTGACTTGAACTGTTGGAGTTGAAGTAAAATTGAGTTCTAAGTAATGCAATATAACTGTAACTAGATCTAGACTATCTATATAATATATATTATATGTAGATACTCCTAAGGATTGAAACCTAGCATACATATGTGATATTTCATTTAAAATAGTCTTCTCAAAGGTGCGTCTCCACTCCTTAATTTACTTTTAAATTGCTATAAAATAAAAATCATTTTAAAAAAATCAAATTTGTTGTCAATGCTGAACCACCACCACTCATCCTTTAGTCTGTTGGGGCACTACACATGATCTGCTTTTTTTTCTCCATTCCTTTTTTCTTTTTGTAACCATGACTAGAATCTCTTTTAACAACAGGCCTGTCCTTTCTTTGATGTCTGCCCTTCACTTTTTCTGTCTGCCTATTGTTCTTTTTCCTTTCTTTTTTGTTATAACTAGGATAGATGTTATATACTATAACTAGGATAGATGTTATATATTTTAAAAAACCAATCTGGGCATATATTGCACCAAGTCTTTTATTTCAGGAAACATTTCCATGGCTACCATCTACACTTGCTGATGTACTGGAAATAGTGGGTAAGACTCCTCTATTTTTTTAAAGCACACTAACACTAAGTAAATGGAATCTAAAAATTAAGGCTTCTGTACATATATTTAACACTAATTGATTTGTTTTCATTTCAGATGTTGAAACTGCTTGCTCTGATGAATTGACAAGAGAGAAATTTATTACACTAGTTGGGGCATTACCAGTAAGCTATTTGTTTTTATCAGAAGAAATCCATAAAGAACATTGTTTGACAGAATCAGTCATCGGATAAATGGGTGCATTTAGTTTCTATTTTTTTTAAAGTGTGTTTAAATCCTTATTCATTTTGGTCTTTGTTTCATTTCATTTTATTTCAGGCATGATAATAATCTGTGCTAGTTTTATTTTATTATAGATTTTTAAAGTGTGTGCCTTTTCATCTAATAAATGTTTTTTTTTGTTTTTTTTAAACAGCAGTATATGAGGAAAACAATATTTTAATTAATAGTAGTGTTGTATTTTCAAAAAAGAATTTTTTGTGTACTATTTCAGAACACTATTATAGCTGATTGCCTTTTAAAAGAAAGATTAGACCAAGACTCCTTAGAGTTGGTTGGTTTAGTCAATTCTCAAGTTGGATATAATCAGAAATATGTGAAGACCGAAACTCGACTTTAGTAAGTTGTTGATTGGAATTAGGAATACAGTGGAACCTGCTTAAAGGCATACATGGTATGCAACCCTGACCCCTCCAAATCCCTAACCTTCAAATGTTTAAACCAGAACACAACTTTAGTCAGTTGTAAATTATAAAAATATTAAGATGAGGTGATTAGCAATTATTAAAATATTAAGATGAGGTGATTAGCAAAGGTGCTGTGCTAGTTAGCAATAGAGCTGTTTAAAAATAATGGTTTCCAAATGTTATGCAATTAATTTGGTTCCAATTTTATTCTTCTTTCTATTATTTTTGTTTACAGGTTGTGAATCATAGCCTACAAATAGTTTTGAAATTCTATGCAAGCATGAGCTACTGTGTTATAATTATTATTATTTTTTTTTTCAGTTACAAGCAGCAGAAGTTTAATTTGTTAAGAGAAGAAAGTGAAGGCTACTCAAAATTAATCACTAAATTAAATCCAGATTTCAATCTCAAGATTTCCTGGGAACAAGTGCTGCAGAATATTCAATCATTGATTGGTAACTCATTGATCCATTATGATGTAATAAAAACCAGTCAAATTAATTTTCAACTTTAAAATTCAAAAGGGCGTAAATTAGTAACTTAATTATCAACTTTTGTTTTCTTTATATTTTTTTAGGTTGTTTTGATCTTCATCCTAACCGCATGTTAGACGTTATCCTTGAAGCTTTTGAATGCCATCCTGAAGAGAGCCTCTTCTATGTTCCACTCCTGCGCGCATACATTATAGACAAGTTGACTTTGTGCCATATTCTAGGATTTAAATTTCACTTCAGAGAGGTAATACTCTTTGTTCTGCTGTCTGAGCCATTGTTAGGATAAAAGTTTATGTGAAGAATTAAAGCTATCATCATGAAACATGTCAACATATTTGTGTTTTGTTTATCCTGACATTGTTTCATTTAAATTGTTCTATTTCTCAGTCTGCTGACTGGAGCACTCCCAAATCATTGTTCACATGTGCAGCACTTTTATTAAAGAATGAGCTGGTAGATCTAAATGACTTGTATTCTTATGTAAGTTGATTTTGGTAAATACTCTGAACTTGTACATCTACTGTATTTTCTTGCATATAGTTATTGTGGGTTATACAATTTTTACAAATGAATGGCAGCTGTGCCAGTGTAAAAAGGTACTGGGTTAACAAGAATTATTTTATTCATAAACAAAGAATATCGGAACCTATCAACATACTTGTGTGTCTTTATGAGCATCTCATTATAAACCTCAAGAAAACAAATAGTACCAATGATGGTACTTTATTTACCTGTAATTTAGTCACACTTTGCACATGTGGGGTATATAATGGTGTTGTTCGTACTATTTTGTTTCTACTTAATTTGTAATTTGTGCAGGTGACAATTATATGCAGGGTATAAAATGCATGAAAATATGCCACACAGCTTTCAAAAACATTCAACTTGTATTTTTTTTTTTTTTACTTAAAGAAATCTTTTTCCAAATGCTTGTAGTTGTCATTCTTAACATTTTTATAATTTGTTTTTACGCTGTTGTTTATGGGCTAAATTTGGCTCTTCTGTATTGGATGTACTGGTAATATTATGGTTGTGAATTTGACAGTTATTACCAGCAGACTCTGAAATAATTCCATTTCACAACAAAGAAGTCTCAGATGCCAAAGCCTATGCTAAAAAGCTGAGTACTGTGATATTGGCTGATAAAAAAGAGGATGAAAAGAAAGAAGAAGAACAACAGATTATTGATTTGGTAAGGTCTAGCAGTAGTTAAAGCTATTAGTTCATTAGTATAAACATTTCAAAAATGTATGCCATTATTTCTACTTTCTATGTCTTTTAATTTTTGTGTTTTGTTTGTGTCACCATGTTATTTTAGATGGTGGTTGGGTGGGTTCATATTATAATGAGTTATATACTGTAGACATTATCAGGATGAATATTTGCACATTTATACAGCTCTCATAAATGAGGAAATAATACTTAATGTAGCAGACACAAATATGTTTAATGTATATGTATATAACAACACTACATAGGAAATTTGATACACAATCCAAGAATAATCAGTAATAATCCTTTATATAAATAAAAACACTTGACAAAAATAGTAATAACTTAAAAACGTACAAATGTCAACTGCTTTATAATAACTCTATAGTGACTGCTTGCAATAACTTTCTCAAGTGACTACCTTCAATGCCTGCCCCTTACTGACTGCTATCAAGTAACTACTTAGCTTAAGGTTAAAAGTGTTCACCTTCAGAAACCATGAATTGTGAATTAAACTGGTAATATCAAAATAGTGTATCTCTGTATGACACCAACTTTGAGGTGGTGACAGTTTGTATTTGAGCTTAGTAGTATAACAATGGTGTCACTGCTATTATGTGACGTTTGATTGTATATAGTAGTGTAAGTAAAGATGAATTTTGTACTACTTGATGTCACACAAGTCCACTCCAATTCATACAGAACAACACTTATTAAAATTCATCAAATAAGACCTTGGTTAGCTGACAAGATTTATTTACTATAAAATACAGAAACAGTTCACTGGCAATTCCAGCCATAAAGAATTACATATGATGCTTCATACATCCAATGAAATATTCTAAGTAAACAACTGGTATTAAACTATTGAATCAACTACATTAGACATCCTTACAGTTTAAGAACATGGCGATCACTGCCTCTACCCATGTGGTTAAAATTCTAGAACGAGATTTCTTGCCTACAATTCAACTGTGAATGCTTGTTTCCCACGTCAAACATTGTGAACATGAATATACCATTTACTTCGTGCTTCCCAACAAAATACATGTCACTAACTATCAAACAATGATGTGACAAAATGGTTAAATACACTTAGTAGATGTGGTGGCTGAGTGATAAAGCTCTTGGCTTCCTGGGTTTGAATCCTGATGAAGAGTGAGATTTTTTATCTCAGAATCTTTAGAGCACCTCTGAGGCCATCCAGCTCTGCCTGACATTAGTTGGGGAAAAGTAAAGGTGGTTGGTTGTTGTGCTGGCCACATGACACCCTTGTTAACAGTGGACCTGGCAACAAATGACCTTTACATCATCCACCCCATAGATTGTAAAGTCTGAAAGGTTAACTTCATCTTTACTAAAAACACATGCAGAATTAATGACAATGTTAAGTTTGTGCTTTAGAATAACAAAACATGTTTCTTTGTTTTGAAAGATTAAAGAATATATATTAATAAGAAGTGGTTAACAATATGACTTAAGTAAGTTTGGCTATCTTTTTGTTTTCAGAGAGAAAACAATCAAAAAATTGGTCTGTGTGAAGCTTTGCTAGAAATAGGAGCCTGGGAGAATGCTAGGGCCATCATTGACAGGCTGCCTGAAAACTTTGTTTTGGTTCATCCATCCATCTCCTATGCCCTTTGCTCATTAGTAAATAGAGTGATAGAACCTCTATATGAAAAGTAAGTTTACATTTCTAAATAGAACTAATATCAGTATGATGTTTTACTGACTTTTTTTTTTCATAAGAATTTAAAAAAACAACTAGTTTTATTATCGTAATTTCTTGTCTTTCAGGAACATAGGGTTAGCATCTGTGTTAGCCAAGTGGAGAGTTAAGAAAGTAGAATCCTGTGATTGTCCTCTAGCCTACACCTATCACCAGCTCTATCACTTAGCCATGCCAATGTTGTATTACCTGGTCCATATGCTTCTCGGGATCCTATTTTGATGGTGAAAATAATGAGATAGGCTAAAGCCTGCATGTCAAAGGTAAGCACTTTCAGGTTCCAAATATAATTTTGTGTTTTTGTAAATATGATTATCTTATTTTGCAATTAAAAAAAAATATTGTTCAACTAATTATTTTTTCATAAATATTTAAATGAATTACAATTAGAAGCGAGATCATATTCAATTAATATCCCTTAAGTAATCACCAGCACATAATTCTATTATATCTAAGACAAAGTATTAGAATTCCCATATACAAAATGGTATTACAAAATAAATTATGTTTAGAACTGAAATGAATAGTACAACATTCTGTTACAATGGGTTATTAAAAACTTTTAAATATAAAGATCATGAATAGATTAAATGAAAAATTACTTTTCAACACTTTTTAAACCAAGCTAACACTGAATACAGTTATAGCCTGAGTGTGTATTTTAGAACAGAGTGAACATAATTTTAAATGACAATTTCAGCATCACTCCGGTGGCATTGGTCCAGAGGATGAAATTGCTTACTATGGGTTTTTAAATGCTCTTGAAGAAGTCCTGCTACCATCTCTTTCCCTTCTTCTTCAATGGCTGAAGAATTGTGGACTCTACTAAAGCTCTATCCATATGAGATAAGGTGAGAAAGCTAATGTTGCTACATCTGTAATTATCTTATGATCATGGACACTTGTTTTTATCGAAGTGGGCGTCATCTTTTAGATTTTTGTGTGTGCCTCCCTTTAGCAATAACATTTTTCTTGTTGCCCTACCTAGAAAATGAGTTGCCCACTTAGAGGCTTAATGAAAGCAAAAAAAAACAACAACTTTCTTTTACCATTCAGATATCATCTCTATGGGACATGGAAAAATTAGAGTTTTTTCTTGTATCCAATACTTATGAGTACAAGAGCAGATTGTCTGGATAGAGCCAAATACATCATGAAGTAAGTCTAAAACTTGTGTCCTGAGATGTTTAGACAATTATTGCCCTTGCTTTCTCTTGTATTTAATCCTAACACTGCCATGAACTGCCTATAGTTTGTGTTTATAAATAGGATTCTCAATTAAATTGAGATACTTGATTCGAAAATTCATAAATCATAAAGTTAGGGTAGACATGTTTTTAAACAATCTCCTTTTTTTTCTGTAGGCGTCTTTCTAAAGAGACGGTGAAACCCTCTGGTCGACAGTTAGGCAAGTTGAGTCATAGTAATCCTAGCATTGTATTTGAATATGTAGTATATGCATGTATATTTTTTTCTTACAATTTATTTGTCGCTGTGTAAGGATCATCATATCCATTGTAAAATATCTTTTAGATTTTTTGATTGAGTAAATGTTCTACAAATTTGTGATCACTATCTTTAGATTTTGAACCAGATCCAGCGGTATGATAACTTGATTGGTCCAGTAGTTGACTCCCTCAAGTACCTGACAACTATTTCTTATGACATGTTAACATGTATCCTTTAAAGTGGTCTGGATGTTCTTTAACTCTTCAAGTGTAATTTAATGTTGTAGTCATTTACTACATTAGTTTGAAAAGATTAATCTTGGCTAACAAAAATATCTTAAAACTGTATAAACCTTTTTGTCTCTTGAACAGGGCTTTCAATTGTTGCATTTAAATTTTTCCCCTAGATGTATTGAATTTCCTGATTTTTTTTTTTTTAAATTTATTTTACAGAGAAAAAAGTGTTGTTACAATAATGTTCTTTAAAATATTTTTCCCTATGATTATGACATGGGATAATCTCTAGTTTTCCATTTTATGAGTTTATTTATTCTGTTTGGTGAAAATAATGCATACATTCTATTTTAAAAATGTCAAACAATTAAACATGAATAATAGATAATACTTAATGATCCTTACATTAGAAACAGTTTGTATCATCTTATCTTATCTTATATAATACAGACGTTACTTCAAAAAAGAAGATGATTACGTCCTACGCGTCATGCATTTAGTCATGCATATTAACCAATGACTTAAATTCTGCCAAGTCACTGGTTTTCCTGGCTAGCTCAGGCAACCCATTCCATGCTCTAATAGCACTAGGGAAGAAGGAGTATTTGTACAAATTTGTCCTAGCATATGGGACGAGGAATGTGCCTTTATCTTTGTGTCTTTCAGAGTATTTTATTAAATTTTGTTTTTGTATTTGAAGATTATGGTTCAGTGTTTTATGTATGATTGCTACTTTACTTTTGAGCCTTCTGTCCTGAAGGCTTTCTAAATTTAGTGATTTTACTAAAGGTGTTACTCTAGTCAAATGTGAATATTCGTTTGTTATGAATCTCACTGCTCTATTTTGTGTGTCTGTTCCAGTTTCTTAATGTTTTCTTGATTTTCATTGAAAATCATTGAAGCCATTGCTAATCCAGAGAAAGACAGGATGAAAACATATAACATGAATATCTCACTCTGGCTCCAAAGTAATACATTTAGCTATTTTTAAATTGTCTTAATAGTTTTGTTCATTATAAATTAACATTCAATAACTTGTGTTCTCATAATATTAACCTCAAGAATAAACCTTAATGTTTAATGTTTTCATTCCAATGTCAGGTCTTGCCAACTTTGCTGGAGCTATTTGTCATAAATACCAAGTAGAGTTGACAGGTATCTTGCAGTATGTGGCCAATCAACTTAAAGCAGGCAAAAGGTAAAAACTAGTTTTAATGAAATATTTTTTGGAGCATCATCCCTAGCATCACTTGAATGTAAATTTGTAAAAGAATTATTGACACAACTATACATTGTATGCTATACATTGTATTTCTAGCATTGATCTACTGCTCTTGAGAGAGGTGGTGCAAAAAATGGCTGGGGTGGAAATCTCTGAAAAAGTCACATATGATCAGTTGGAAGCAATGGCTGGTGGAGAGCTGGTCAGACAAGAGGTACAGTTCATCTCAAGTAATAGTGTCATTGAACACGCAGAATGTACAATCTTATTATACTCATGCATTTTGTGTACTTTACAGGGCAGCAACTTTTCTCAAATTCGGAACACAAAAAAATCTTCTACTCGCTTAAAAGACACATTGTTAGAGCACGACCTTGCCTATCTTTGTGCTTGTTGATGTCTCAGCAGAGAGACAGCACTGTATTTGCTGAAGATGTCAACAAACATTTAAAACTAGTTGGAAAACTCTATGATCAGGTAGGCAATGGCACACATTTTCATTAACTTCATCAAATGTGTTCATTTGTCTGTATATAATTCTTTTCCTATGTAAAATTATAGCTTTTATATAGTGCTACTTTCATGCTATGTAGCAGGCTCAGAGTGCTATGGTCCAATTTCATTTGTTGACCAGTGGGAGGGGATGGGGGTATCTGGGAGAAGGTTTTTCTATGCTGCCTTTAGTCTGGTTTTGAACCTCGAGCCCCCTTCATAGGTAGCCAGGCCAAGTTCAAGCGTACTTAGCCTCTTGACCATGCTTCCTTATTAATATTTTCCTTCACTTGTAATTATTTTGACATTGTAGCCAAGTAAAAAGAATTTTAAAAAAAGAGGGTGTTTGGGAGAAAGTTTTTGTGCTTCTTTTTTATTTGGGCGCTCAGCAAACACAACTCGATCACATGTCAATATAAAAATTTCCTGATGTACATTGAGATTCAAACTTATGCCCCTTGTTACATGTCCAAGCAGTTCATGCCACTCAACCTCACAGCCCATCTTAGTTGTTAGTGACAGTGGAAAATATGACAAGAAAGTTTCCTCTTCATGCAACTCAGTACAGAAGAGTTTGTGAAGAGATTACCTCCCATTGATGTCTTGTTATCAACCTACCATATCCCTCATTCAGCTGCCTTCTTTCTCTCCAAACTTCTCTATGCACATGCTATCAATGTAAGCTTCAAATTGAATTGTCTGCCCAGATTTAGTATAGCAATATGTTTCTTAATTTTTTTCTTTGAAAAGCAAATAATTCTTTTCATCTTTAAATTGTTCTTATAATTATTCTTAAGTACTCCATTTTTAAGTTTGGCAGGGTAGTTGATTGATAAAGTGTTGAGCCTTTTGAATCAAAAGTCACAGATTGGGTCTTGGTGAAGCATTATGGTTTTTTACTCTAGATGGGTATGCATCTACAGCTGGTGAAGTCAAGGTCATTGTGCTAAGCCACACTGCATCATCATTTACCCTGGAGTCTTTAACTTTCACTTTTTGTTTTAAAAAAAAAGTTTAATATACTAATGACTGTTGTGCAATACTTAAGAGAGTGAACCCAAGTCTCTACATCTCATTACAGGTCAAATATGATGAACTGAAAAAGTTGAAGGACAAAAAGAATCATAAGGTAGCTTTTAGTATATTGTTCAATCTTTTGTCTTTTTCTACTCATTTTCTTTTTACATAAAACATTTTTTTGTGTCTCTCATTGATTCTAGACCATTTGCTACATTAATGCTTACAAAGAGGTTATGGGACCAGTGGTTGAAGCCATCAAGCCAGTGTTTTCATCTAAAATTTGGGATGACCTGACGTAAGTCTTACATAGCAGCCCAGCTTGATTCAAGAATGAATGATTGATTCCCTTGTGTAACCCAATGAATGTTTCCTTGTTCCAGGCCACAGTTCTACATCACTTTCTGGTCACTGTCCATGTATGACTTGTATGTTCCTAAAGGTGCTTATGAGAAACAGATCTTCTGCAGGAAAATCAAATCAGTACAGTGGAAGCTAACAAAGACATGGTATGTAGACTAGATGTGATATAATGTTATTAATTCTGTATACTTCAAGAACATTAAACACATTTCACATTATCATTCCTTTATCATTCTAACCATTTGTGTTGGCAGCCAATAAAAGTTAGCCAGACATTTAAATTAATTGCCACCTCGTTTAAAAAATAAGTAAGTTCCCTTTTCAGACTGCAATCTGAAGGGCAGATGATGTAATTATAATCTGTTTCTATGGCCCACAGCCAGCACAACAACCAACCAAGTCCCAAAATTAAAAATCCCAGTATTCACATAGATTTGAAACAGGAACTCCTTGTTTGAAAGTCAAGCACTTTATCTCTCAGTCACCTTGTTTAGTCTGTCCTTGTTTGAAAGTCAAGCACTTTATCTCTCAGTCACCTTGTTTAGTCTGTCCTTGTTTGAAAGTCAAGCACTTTATCTCTCAGTCACCTTGTTTAGTCTGTCCTTGTTTGAAAGTCAAGCACTTTATCTCTGTCACCTTGTTTAGTCTGTCCTTGTTTGAAAGTCAAGCACTTTATCTCTCAGTCACCTTGTTTAGTCTGTCCTTGTTTGAAAGTCAAGAACTTTATCTCTGTCACCTTGTTTAGTTTGTCCTTGTTTGAAAGTCAAGCACTTTATCTCTGTCACCTTGTTTAGTTTGTCCTTGTTTGAAAGTCAAGCACTTTATCTCTCAGTCACCTTGTTTAGTCTGTCCTTGTTTGAAAGTCAAGCACGTTATCTCTCAGTCACCTTGTTTAGTCTGTCCTTGTTTGAAAGTCAAGCACTTTATCTCTCAGTCACCTTGTTTAGTCTGTCCTTGTTTGAAAGTCAAGCACTTTATCTCTCAGTCACCTTGTTTAGTCTGTCCTTGTTTGAAAGTCAAGCACTTTATCTCTCAGTCACCTTGTTTAGTCTGTCCTTGTTTGAAAGTCAAGCACTCTATCTCTCAGTCACCTTGTTTAGTCTGTCCTTGTTTGAAAGTCAAGCACTTTATCTCTCAGTCACCTTGTTTAGTTTGTCCTTGTTTGAAAGTCAAGCACTTTATCTCTCAGTCACCTTGTTTAGTCTGTCCTTGTTTGAAAGTCAAGAACTTTATCTGTGTCACCTTGTTTAGTTTGTCCTTGTTTGAAAGTCAAGCACTTTATCTCTGTCACCTTGTTTAGTTTGTCCTTGTTTGAAAGTCAAGCACTTTATCTCTCAGTCACCTTGTTTAGTCTGTCCTTGTTTGAAAGTCAAGCACATTATCTCTCAGTCACCTTGTTTAGTCTGTCCTTGTTTGAAAGTCAAGCACTTTATCTCTCAGTCACCTTGTTTAGTCTGTCCTTGTTTGAAAGTCAAGCACTTTATCTCTCAGTCACCTTGTTTAGTCTGTCCTTGTTTGAAAGTCAATCACTTTATCTCTCATTCACCTTGTTTAGTCTGTCCTTGTTTGAAAGTCAAGCACTTTATCTCTCAGTCACCTTGTTTAGTTTGTCTTTGTTTGAAAGTCAAGCACTTTATCTCTCAGTCACCTTGTTTAGTTTGTCCTTGTTTGAAAGTCAAGCACTTTATCTCTCAGTCACCTTGTTTAGTCTGTCCTTGTTTGAAAGTCAAGCACTTTATCTCTCAGTCACCTTGTTTAGTCTGTCCTTGTTTGAAAGTCAAGCACTTTATCTCTCAGTCACCTTGTTTAGTCTGTCCTTGTTTGAAAGTCAAGCACTTTATCTCTCAGTCACCTTGTTTAGTCTGTCCTTGTTTGAAAGTCAAGCACTTTATCTCTCAGTCACCTTGTTTAGTCTGTCCTTGTTTGAAAGTCAAGCACTTTATCTCTGTCACCTTGTTTAGTCTGTCCTTGTTTGAAAGTCAAGCACTTTATCTCTCAGTCACCTTGTTTAGTCTGTCCTTGTTTGAAAGTCAAGAACTTTATCTCTGTCACCTTGTTTAGTTTGTCCTTGTTTGAAAGTCAAGCACTTTATCTCTGTCACCTTGTTTAGTTTGTCCTTGTTTGAAAGTCAAGCACTTTATCTCTCAGTCACCTTGTTTAGTCTGTCCTTGTTTGAAAGTCAAGCACGTTATCTCTCAGTCACCTTGTTTAGTCTGTCCTTGTTTGAAAGTCAAGTACTTTATCTCTCAGTCACCTTGTTTAGTCTGTCCTTGTTTGAAAGTCAAGCACTTTATCTCTCAGTCACCTTGTTTAGTCTGTCCTTGATTGCTTGTCTTCTGTATAATTGTATGTTGAAAAGCAAAGCCACAACTATGATTTAAATAATAAAAAAAAGAATTGTGATCTATTTAGACATCTATGGTCTATAGAAAACATGTTGATGTAATTGCCCAATTCCAATGCAAGTATTTTTGGACCGATCTTTTTGTAGTCAATGTATTCTATATGATGGCCTGGGATTTGATTCTGTATAATAGTTTCTTCAGAAATCAATAACAACCTGGTTATGATATTCAATTCTCGCAGCCTGTCAGCAAGAAACGTAAAGAGCAAGAAAGATGCAAGATCTTAACTGACAGATTGAAAGATGAAGCTAGGAGGCAGGTGGAGCATGTCCAGAGATTGATGGAGAGACTAGAAGAGGAGAAACATTCTTGGTTTCCCACAGGTACTCACACATGCACACACACATATACATACATTGATACGTTTGTACCCATATCTGATCTTGTTCTAACTCTGGTTTCCCAGGGACTCTCAAGTCTGAGATGACCACCAATCTACTTCAGTATTGCTTGTTTCCACACTGTTGTTTCACTGCCAGTGATGCCATATACTGTGGTCATTTTATACAAGTTCTTCATAATTTAAAAACACCCAATTTTTCCACTCTTATTACTTATGATAGGGTAAGTATTGGGCACATTCTATCTACAATATTTGTAGTTCGAATTCATTCAAATTACAATATATTTATATATGTTTGCACCAGTATTTTAAATACATAAACTCCACCCCATACTGTTGTTTTAAGATATGTAGATGTCGGGTAATCATGCAAAAAACCTAACCTGTTCAATCCAGATTGATTTTTTTTTCTAATTTTAGATTTCTATAGAGCCTGAAACTTTTTGTAAATTGTTTTTGTCTTTTTTTTTGACTTTGCACACCCACTAAGTCTCAGCTCAAACTATAAAGTGTGAGATTTTAATGTCTTTGTTGCTGTTTCAACCCAGGATTCTTATATATTTATTTCTGAAGTGCTTTTCTTCAGGTCTTCAATGACATTACTTACACAGTGACTAGCTGTACTGATAATGAGGCTTGATGTTATGGCAGATTTCTGTGCAGTGCTTTAGAGACTGTCATGAGGTGGCACAGCAGTCCAGCTATCTATGAAAAGGTGAACAATCTTTCTCTCTGATAAGACATGCTAAGATGTGCTAACATTTTTCTAGGCCAGTTATTCACTTTATACTTTTTTTTTTTTACTTTCAGGAGTGCTTCAACTTTCCAGGTTTTCTTACAGTCTTCCGTAAAGGAACTGATATGAATAACAAAATGAACAGACTTGATTATGTTAATTACAGACATGTTTGTCATAAATGGCATTTTAGGCTAACTAAGGTGAAGACTTTAAAATCAAATGTCTTTGCGTTTAGGTTTAGGGTTAGAGTGTGAACTTTTGGGGACTGATACCCAGGGTTCCCGCGGCCTCCTGATTTTTCAGGAGCTCCTGGAAATCTCCTGAAATTGCAAAATATATGAAAAAGTCCTGGAAATCTCCTGAAATTATTAAAAATCTCCTGAAAAGTCATAAGAATCTCCTGAAAAATAGACAAAATTGTCTTTTTGGGTGTCATTCAATATGAAAATCGCCGATCCTACGGGCGATTAAGAGAAAAAAAAAAGGCGAATTCAAGCCTAAAACGGAAGTTTCAATACTTTGTTTACTTTAATAGGCACTGGCATATATAAACATAGATCTAAGTACCGGTATTCTAAGTCTAAGTCTGTCTCGATCTCAAAAGTGATTTTTTTAAAAACAAATCTAGATATATGTATAGAATTATAGATCTACATAGATTTGATAGATCTGGAATTAGAATGAAAATGCTAGATCTATTTTATCTAGATCTATCTAAATCTAGAAAGACTTGATATTAAAATTAAGACTAGACCGTAAATCTAGATTAGATTGATTAGATCTAATAATATAAATATCTATCATCTAGGCGCTAGCTAGTAGATATCATAATACTTTTATACTAGTCTACTAGATTACTAGAAAATTACTAGTAGTAGATCTAGATCTACTATCATGATTTATGATCAGTATGATCTAGATCTAGTCAATCTAGATCTAGTTTATAGTAGTTTAAATTAGTAGTTATCTTCTAGATCTAGTAGTAGTACTAGTTACTAGATCTAGTAGATCTCTAGTCAGATCTAGAGATAGATATATCTAGTCACTAGTCAATCTAGATAGAGACAGATATAGTGATATAGTCAGTTACAGACAGTATATAATAGTTATAGTTACTGAATATAGGGCCTTCTATTCTACTTTTACTGTACTTTTTAGGGTGGAGGCCTTAGACTTAGAGTATATATGGTATATATACCATATATATAGAGAGAGTATAATGGTATAGTCTATAGTCTACTAGATTTTATTTCTAGAATTCTAGATCTAATAGAGATCTACTTAGATTCTGGAATCTCTCTCTTAGTTTTAGTTTTATAAATCTAGATTGTGAAGTAGATGGGGCTTAGAGTATAGTGTAATATGGTCTATATAGTATTTAAGCTGCTATATAAAATTAAACTATTCATAGTTTTACAATCAAATTCACTTCTAGCTTTATGATTCAGAGCTAGATTTTTATAGATTTAAAGACACCTATTGTTAATAAAAACAATCAATGCAAGAGATTTCCACTGAAATAGGAAACTGATAATAATAATGTGTTATACATTGCAATTTGTTTAATTTTAGAGATTTTAATTAATTCCTAATGTTGACTAATACAAGCAATATATAGAGAGAGAGTAGTGCAAATAGACTTATTGGTTTACAAGTACTTTTTTTTACTCTTTAATCAGTTACTTTTGAATTCGCTAATTTGAAAAGGAAAAAAAAATTGTATACATGTATATGGTAATTCTTATATTTATTACTAAATATAGATATAGTTCGCATTTTTCCGCTCCTGAAATCGAATATTTTCTCCTGGAAAACTCCTGGAAATCTCCTGAAATCCTAATCTCAGAATGGTGGGGGAACCCTGGATACCCTTCCCTTCTTTTGTTAAACAGTCAGATCTGGTGGGGTAGCTATAAGAGCATTACTAATGTGAGGAGTATGATTAACTCTTTACCCCCCCCCCCCTATACTAACCTTGATAGGAGTATGTGGCTGCCAATGGGTCTTCTCACACCTGTTTTTTCTTATTTTTCTTTATATAGTAAGGATCCTCCATAGAAAAAAAACAGATTTCAAAAAGCTTATAGAAATTGCTCAATATATAAGCAGACATTATTCATCATGTTTAATAATACAGAATTGCCCCCCCCCCCTTTTTTTTTAAAATATATATCTATAAATTTTAAAAAATATTTTGTGCATCAACAGTATAAAACCAGAGCAGACAAAGCCTGTGTCAGACAGAGCTCAGTGCCTCCATCTCTTATACCTTTAGTACAACCCCTGTGCTAGATCCAGAATCTAGGGTGCCCAAAACATGGATTTGCATTGGCTTTTCTAGTTAGACTGGTTAAATAGGCTAACTGTTACCTTTTTCTTTCTTTAGTCTGTGATCACATGTTTGGAGTCCAAGAACTACAGTCAGATGAGAAATTCTTTGATTGTTTTGACCAAAGTAAGTTCTTGATAAGTTCTTGCTTTCAGATAATGAAGATTCTGAGATTATTTTTGCATCAAATGATTATTATAGGTAATTGTTGATGGTGATGATAGGATGTCATCAAAAATTGAGAAGCTAACTATTAGAATTGAACCCAATTTAATAGTTTTGTAGATGTGTCTAGAATGAAAGATTCATTCAATAGTCTTAAAGACTAGTCTTCAACAAGGTCAAGCTAGTTTTATTTTCAGACAAGAAAATACCTGCTTGCATAAGTCTGTAAAAGAAAATAAAGACACAATTTCAGCAGCTAATAGTTTTTGAAGGTAAATGCTGCTTCAGGTGAAACAAAAAAATTGTTGGACTTGAACTTCTCTTTCAGGTCATTATTTGCTTGTATGTCAAAGCAACTGTTACTGTATGGGCTGAATCAAGTTTTGTTTGATACAGAAAAGATGTCCCTTTGTGGCCCAGTATCAAATTGTCTTCTCCTGTCAGATCTTGTACTGAGTATCTAATTGGTTTCTCCTGTCAGATCTTGTACTGAGTATCTAATTGGTTTCTCCTGTCAGATCTTGTACTGGAGACAGTTTGATCTGGTGAACTGTTTTCATTTAGTTCTCACTAATTATCTGCTGGTATTTTTTAAAAAATGATGACCATGTTCACATCATTGTGAGCATACTGAGTTACCAATATTCACTACACAGTATTATCCCTAACTTTGTATCTGTTTTAACAATCCCAACATTGGTCATTTCTTTATTCACTTGCCTTACATTGTCTTGTAAATAACCTATCAGCTGTTCTACTTTACATATAGTTGTGTGACATAACATTTTGTTTTCTCTCAGATTTTGCCTAACTTTCCAAGAATGACTCAGATTGGAATGGCCATAGAAAGACGAGTGGATAAACTTAGTAAAGAGGAGAAGGATAAAAGACCAGATATTTATGCATTAGTTATATTGTAAGAAAGAACAATCTATTATAGCTAAAACTAGACATGAGTTGCCTGATAGTTTAGTCTAATTTTATAAATGCCTTTGTATATGTATATTTGCCTACCTTCACAAATGTTTATGTAATGCTATGCTAGGTATGCTGGACAGTTAATGAGCAAGAAACCAACTTGGGTACAAGAAACGGAATTCCATATAAAAGAAGTGAGTCTGTTGTCAAACTGTATGCACATTCACAACATTAATTTTATTTAAAAAAATATAACAATGCTTTCTACAGTTTTACTATATACATAGACCAATGAATGGACTATTTAAAATACATTTTTTATCTACCCGGTGTGAAAGTAATGAAACATATTTCTTCCCTAAGCCAAAGAAAACCAACAATACAGCAGCACAGAATCAGACACAACAGCAGTGGCAGTCAGACAGCTCATCAGGAATCAGTACTAAGAGAGATGTTGATGGTAAGGCAGGCTTAAATTTGTTTAAAACCTGTCGAACGTTTTTAGGATCAGTGATTGAGAGAGATGTAGATTTTAAGGCAGGCTTAAACTTGTCAAATATTTTTAGGATCAATGATTCTTCTGATCTTTTTTATTCATTTGTGATATTTGTCTTATGTTGAACAGGACGCTCCAAAGATGTCAAACCTGAACTCAGTTCAAGAGAAGAGAAGAGAGCTACAGAAAGTGAAAGAGAGAAGAGAGCAGCAGAGAAAAAAGAGAATCTACACTGGTAAACTGACATCAAGTGACTTTTATTTCACAGACTACTGCTTCTACCTGCTCTAGGTACTGCATCATTCTTCCATTCTATCTATGTTTGTTGGTATTATATACTTGTTTTTAACATTTTTTAAATTAATTTTGTCATATTCAAAATATTTCATACAGTTTTGATCTGAGTTTTTTTTCTTAATATTTGCTTTTAATTGGAGTTATAGGGTTATAGGTCTGTCACTTCTTGAACCTGTCACTTCTTGAACTTGTCAGTTCTAGTTGGCGCTAAAGGAAAGCAAACTTCCTCACATTTTCTATTTACATAATTCTTCTTTTTCTTTCATGTGGTTTGATCAGGTTGAAGAATGGAGCTCTAGTTTCTCCTTTGTGTTATATCTAAATTGTGGTTCTCTTGTGCTAGTTTTCTTTGTTTATGACTTTATTTTAAACTTTACCACAATTGTCAAATGACAATTTAAATTGTACAAACATCCCAACCCAATTGATCTGTACAATAAATGCATCGTTCTTTTTTTCTTTGTTAGTAAAATACATTTTTTCATGTTTTTTTTACTAAACCCAGGTTTAACTTGTAATATTTATTTCAATTTTGTTAGAGTAAAGAAAGAAGCTCGAGATAGTCCTGACCAATACCACAGGCAGGCACAGATCAGACTGAGGACTCAGTTAGGCCCGAAACGCCCAAGGAGGAGAAATTGAAGAAAAGTGACCGCTAAGACAGGGAAGCAACCAAGCTGGCCAAAGAGAAAGCCAAAGAAGAGAAGCATGAGAGGAAAGAACATGAAGCCTTTGCCAAGGAGGAAGAGAGACATTCATCCAGGGTGAAAGACTACGAAGGGAGCAGTGCAAGCCACAACTTGAGCGCATCCTCCCACAGACATAGTGCTGAGCCATCACCCAAACATTTGGAGGAAAGAGGTACAAAGTCAACTGTAATATCAATAGTTCAGGATCAGTTAGGAAAGTTGATTATTCATCTACCTTTTTTTTTTAACTTTCTCTTCCTATGAACTTCTCACTGACCAATTTATTTTTGGGCTAGCCCTCCATCATTTCTTTAGTGGGATGGAATCTTGTGACCAACTTGGACATTAAGTAGTCAGTTAGTTCTCATGGTTAGATCTCCTGGACATTAAGTAGCCAGTTAGTTAAGTTTTCAAGGCTAGATCTCCTGTTCTTATGATACCTGTATTTCTAAATAGCTGGTTTCTAATCTATGCAAAATGTGACAATTTTTCTGTTTTCCAATAAATGTACCTGTTAAAGTTAAGTTAAATGTACCTTTAAGAATTAAGTTAAATATAGACTGACCTAAAATACAGAATTTAAACTTTCATTTTTCTCTGGAATTGTAAACGTCTATTTCAAAGCTTGACATTTTACCACTCTGCCTCCTGTTGTACAGTTTTGTGTATACTAGTTCTACTGAAGAGAGAAAAAATATTCTTTTAAGTCACATGATTTCTTTCCATATTATTTATTTTCTATGGGGCTTTTTAAATAGTGATATAAAACATCCAGTTAATAGAAGCAGTGCTCTTCTTTTACAAGTGTGGAATACATTTTTGATTGATTCAATCAGTTAGCAACAAAAGCAATGCCAATATTCTCTGATTATTTGTCCACATTTGCCAGACAATCCTTTTTCTCAATCACTGTAAGCATTATTCTTTATTTGTCATTTGTTCTATACCATTACAGTTGTTCTGAAGACCAAATCTGGTTTCAGTGGAAACTTCTTAATTATTTTTTTTCAGATCCTAAACGAAGGCGTCTGGAAATGAGTGGGTCATCTCAGGTTAGTATACAAGTGTAGTGGAAGGTTTTTGTCCTGAGACAAGTTCTCCCAGACAAGCTAACCACAATATGGTTTAAGGAGTATCCTCTCCGTCAAGTGTTAAAGCGTCAAAGATAACCCAAAGTCTAATGTGAATAAAACAAGATCAAATGGAAAGTGTTCAAAGCAGAGATCAAATCAATAAGGAAATCAATGTGGAAACGGAAGTAGAAGGTGAAACAAGGAGAGAATTAACAGAAGAGAGCATGAATAAACAAGAGAAATGGAGGCAGTAAGATCCAAAAATGCTGGGGCCAGATGACAAGAGACGAAGGCACAAAATGGATGATACTGATACATTGCGGCTTGAGAAAAAGGTGAATCCCAGACATAGAGAGCACAGTGACAAGGAAAATGAAAATGTCTATGTTAAAAACAAAGAGCTTGATCACTTTGAAACCCTTCCTTCAAAACAATACCATTGATAAGCAGCTTGCATAGAGAGAGACAAATCTTGGATGGATAACTTATTTTTTGATGTATATTGCAAGTGGTCAGGTTTGAAACCAACTAACGTCACTCTGCCTACGACTGCCTATTGCGTCATGTAATATTGTTGCCAAAGAAACCAATGGAACAGAGGAAGAAATTTACCTTTCAAGGTGTCAAAAGCCTGATCTGTTTGATAAGCATCCTTTTCTTGAGGAGATAGAGGTGTAGTGAACAAAAATCTTTCTGTGAAGAGAGGAAATTGATCTTATGAAACATGCTGCTCATCAGCCTTTGGTTTACCAATATGTGCAGTTAAAGTCAAAGAAGCATTTATTGAAAGATACTGACATATGATGACTGAAATATAGACGCCTTGAAAGTTGATAGTAGGGAAGATAATAAATGATCTCTTCTTGCTGCTGTTAATACCACCTGCAAACCATTCGACTAGCAGAGTCCTGATATCAAAAGAAAGTCATTATTTGAGCAAAGTTATAAAATGCTGCTGTCTGAACGAAGCAGTGCTGTCTTCCCACCTGGTCAGAAGTCTCAAGTGAAGTTGGTGTCTTCAGCATGTTGAGTGACTGCCAGCTACGTTGATGTACTGCTGTGATACAAGAGTTAATCCATCCTCTGCAGCTGTCTGAAACAACCTAAGAACAAGGTCATACTGAAGGAGCCATACAGAAACGAATCACTCTCCATCCTCTATCCACTGAAATGAAAACAACTAGCAGGGCCTATAACATCCAACCCTTTCTGGATTTTGTTTTAAAGTATTTAAAAAGGCAAGAATTCAGTGCAGATATCAATAAGAAATATTAACATTGATGAAAGCTGTGATTTGACATGTATTCTGAGGCAGTGACCATTTGGAATTCTCCATGGGTATCCATTTTTAAATTCCGATACTTATGCTATTGGAAATAGTTATTAGGTTTAAAACAAGCTTCTTTGTGATGTTTGAGTTATAACCTGTTTTCTGTAGACATCAACTCAATTTGCCCATGTTGAGAGTAAATTTTGCACTATGCTATATATTAGATAACATCACTAAAGCTTCCAGTATAAAAGGGCTACTAGACTCTCAACCTGTCTGCATTGCATTCTTGGTCCCCTGTTTACCTGTCAGCTTGTTTTGTGATGATGTTTTGACGTGTAGCTGCTTATTGTCACTCCAGTGCGATTGTTCCTTTGTCTTACTTCTGTTAACAATACTTGTCTTTTGTAGTATGTAAATAACAGGAAATGTAATTAATATGTTTGTCTTTATGCTGCACTGTTAGCATGTTCCAAAAAAAAAGGGGGTGGTGGAATGGAGCCGTGATCAGTGGCAATACAGTGGTCTCAGCGAAGTAGCAATGGAAAGATGACTAGAAACTTTTTAAGACCAGAAAGTGTTGACCATAGAGAGGGACTGAGTACATTTCTTGGCTAGTAAGAATACAAATGAAATGTTAACAGGAAGGTGGGAGAACAAACTTGATAGTAACAGTTGTGAGTACTGTACACATTGTTTTGTGAGTGTACTGTACACTTTGTTTTGTGAGTGTACTGTACATTTTGGTCCATGAAAAAACAAACCAGCAGTAGATTGTATGCAACATTGATTTTGTCTGTCTCTATTTTTCATTATTGCACATCACTTTGAATGTTGGTTCTAAAAGTAACTTATGTCCATTATCTAAGTGATAATGATGGATGCCAATGTATTTTTCAAAACTTTCTTTCTGTTTATTGATGTAAACCTGTTTCATTTTTTTTGACCAAAAATGTTTTACTTCCATTAGAACAAGACCCATATGAAAGTAAAAGCTGACCCAAGTCTAAACATGTGTGGGCCTATTTGTAAAATGTATTGTTCAGAAAGAAATGAATGTATCCAAATTAAAAAAAAAGATCTTGAAATAATATTCATTCAGTAACATAAAAAAGATACCAACATAACCTAGAAATAAAACTTCTATATTAAATATCATGAGAGATAGTGCTGTCCACCTTCATTCAACCCAAACTTGAAGGTGAATCACATAGGGTAATAGGTTTTCTTTGAAACCATATCTTATTCTCAAGACTTCTTATAGAGATTTTCTACTTAGGTCTTACAACTGCAAAAGCTAAACTCATAAGTCAAATAAAAGTTTCACTAATTAGTGTCTTGCTTTTATCAGAAACATTTGTTTAATTGTTTTAAAATATTTTTCTTGCTGCAATGAAAGCTGTTTCAATTGTCTTCAATTCATCATGCCCTGATCATATGTTGTTTGATATAGCAATGTTTTCATTGGTTTTTTTTTTGGGGGGTGGGGGAGATAAGGGCATGATGAATTGCACACTGGCCTGGCATGGTTGTGGCACTAAAACAAAACATGAGATGCTTTGCCACCACATCATCTTCTTCTTTACCACCACAACAGCCACTGCATGTCATGTTGACATGTTGTGCAACTTACTTCTTGATTGTAGGAGTCACCAGTGGATGGACAAAGCAAGCACAGAAAGGTAATGACCTTGTGACCTCTAGACACTTAAGTCAGCCCCATCTCTTTTAGCCTGCTTCCTTCTAAAAGTATTTTTGATATGGCATCTTCTGTCCAAGCTAAACATAATTTTTTAAAATGATGGGGTGGCTTAGCTTATGTGATATACAATATATACCTGGATATTCGTTGTTTAAAGTGTGACTTCATAATGGCTTAGACTATCAAATTACATAAAACTAATTTAAATTGCTTTAGCTGTCATTTTGGGATCATCAATCTCTGATGGTCTGCAGTTAACTTTAAACATTTTATTCCTAGATAAAATCTCAGCTTTTGTTTCATTGATTTACTCTTTAAAAAAAATTCTCTTGTTGTTTATACCTTAAATGAGAAAAGAAAATTGCCTGCACTTGGTCAACTAATTTGTGAAATGTAAAAGATGTTTATGTTAAAGCTCATTGTGGTATTTACACCAATCAGTGGACACTTTAACAGTAAATACCACTTGATAGAGCACTGTTTGGTAACAGCAACAGATATAGAGCTCTAATTCCCAGTTTACTTATTATTTGACAGAGTCCCACAAGTCAAGAAGCTGATGAGTCTTTTGAAATGGAAAAAGATCGTAAAGATAAAAAGAGGGTATGTTTATTTTATTTTTTTTGTGTCCTAGTGTAAATCTTTTTTTAACTCTTTCTCTCCATAATTATTTTCCATGTTCCAACTGAATTATCCATTTTGCTCATATGTATTTCACTACCCTGTTATGATTAAACTTCAACAACTTGTTTGTTTGTTTTCGGAAAATGTTAAGTTTGGTATAGAATTAAATGGGACTGTATGCCTTTTTTAGATAAATACTAATATTTATAAAACCTAAACGATATTTTATTTTGGATAATGGAATGTAAAAATAAAAACTTACTGACTTACCAAGTCTATTAAGATCTAGACCATATTTTATGATCCAAACTGAACTAAAACTGTTCTTAATGATAGTTATTCATATTTTAACATAACTTAATATATAATGTATATAAAACATAAATTAATTGTCTTGAGCTCACTATCCCATGTCATTTTTATATGAAAAATTAATATTAAATATAGATCCTTTTTTTTTAGCCCCCACTCTTGAAAAACATCCTTTTTGGGGGAAAAACACGATTGAAAATAAGAAATCTGTGTATTCCAAGGGGAACTATTCAAAATTAAATTTTAAGCAATTAAAAACATTTTTTTGTATATTTTAAGAAAAGATTATGAATTGTATTATTCTTAAATGCTATAAAAATGTAGACTAGGACACATTGGGATAATTGTTAAGTGGTATCAAATTAGTTTAGGAGAGATTATAAATGTATTATATCAACTCCAGTGATTCTCTTCAGGAACACTGTTGAAACCTATGACCCAGAACTTTCCAAAAGAAGAAAAAGTGAGGATCATTATCTAGCTTCACGTACGTATTGATAGAATCATTCTAGAACTCCTTGTTTTACACACTTCTGTACAAATATTTTTGAGATGAAGGCACTGCCTCAAGGCTCCAAACTTTTTTTTCTCCACTAAATGTAGGCAAACAAAATGGGGAAGCCAATGGATCCTCCAAAATGTATGCAGAGAGAGATTATAAAGAGAAATCTAAACAACAGAGTCACTCCTCTAAGAGCAAGGTAAACTTTTCACCTTCACCTGTCCCTTAGTCTGTTGAACTATTGGGGCACCACACAATATAGGTCAACCATCTTTCTCCATTCCTCTTAATAGAATCTCTTTCATTGGCAGGCCTGTCCATTCTTTAATGTTGTGTTCCCATTGCTTCCTCTGTCTCCTTTTTTTTCCTGGTGCTGTTCCCTGGAGGAGAGTTTTGCAAGCACTGAGGACCTTTTGATATTGCCATAAAGGTTTAATTTGTGTTATTTTACAGAGGTAAACATTTATGGACAGAAAACTGATTTTTTGGTTTTGTTATATTCACTAAGAACCATTCTTCACATGTGAAATAATTGACATAAATAAGCATGGTCTAAAAGCTTTTGTTTTCAAATTATTTTATACACATACATCTAAACTATTTTTTAAATACTAAAATGTAACTAAATTAATTGTATATTCAATGCTATTAGTAGTACCACAACAATGTACATAGATTACTTACAGTCCACTAATAACATACACTTTTGATTTAGAAATCAAGTAATAGAAAAACAAAGTTTTTTTTTTCTTCTTCAAATTAAGTAAGCATCAATCTATTGTAAAGCCATGTTAAACATATGTGTTTTTAATTTACAATAGTTGTATAGTATCTTTCTTATCTGAAGCTGGTAATACAATTCAGGTGTTAGTTTTTGTGTAACAGTAATAAGGCATGACCATGTCTGACTTGCAGTGTTCTATTGCTTTATATGGGTGCACATTTCTTTAATTATTTTTTTATTTTTTTCATTTGCTTTGAATTAGAGAATTTATTTAATAATTCTCTATACCTCTCTATGTCTTAAGTTTTGACTTGTTTGATTTTTTCCTTTTCTCCAGGAACAGTTTAATGAAACAGATGGATCTCCAAAACTGAAGATGAAAGAAAAGAGAGACAAATCATATCCTTGATCTAGGGACTGAGACTTGATTATGTAGTCAGCTGGGGCTTAATTATTTAGTCTTTATGGTAAATACTTTCTGGTCTTAAAGTTTCTAGTCATCTTTCCATTGCTAGATACATGAGTGAGGTGTGTATATTAAACATTTCAATTGGGAATTAAACATTTCAATTGGGAAAGGTAGAAAAAAAATCCAGTCACTTTAAAAAAAACATAAAAATCAGTTGGTCCTTCTCATGTTTGAATTCAATAGTTTGTAATAATGGCAGTTTAACTTTAAAATAGTCATTATGTTCATCCATCCCGGTGGGACTACAGCCCTTGGAGGGCCCTGACCTACTATAGCACATCTTTTCATTCTGATCTATCCTGCTGTTCTAGATCTGCCTCTACATCGTCAAGCCACTGTACTGTGGCCTACCTTTGAGGTGCCTGCTTTTTGTTTGTTTTGTGAACAATCTTTGCTGCTCCTCTGTTCTCTGACATTCTTTCAAGGTGACCTGCCCAGCGTAATCTGTTCCTTTTTATTTCCGTCATTATGGAGGGGGGTCTTGGTATATTAGTGATCATATCACTAATTAGAGCCTAGAAATAGATAATGTTGCCTCTTAGTACTTAAGTTAGTAATCTGATTGAAAGTGTATAATTTCCTTAACTTCTTCTCACATGTTCCAAAAAACAGAAAAAATAAAACCAGTTTGATCTGGATGTTTCCAGACTGCAGTCTCTTGTTGACTATTGTTAGTTGGATGGCAATGTGCAGCTTTTTAAACCTTTTGTTTTCCCTTTTGAAACATTGATTTATATATTTCTCAAACATTTTTAGATAGTAACATATGTTGATCTGTAGATCTAGTGTGGGTGAATGTGTGATATCATGTACATTAGACTCTGGCCATTCAGTTGGTTCTGTAAAATTACAAAGTGACACTTTTTTTTTCTTGATATTGTTGACTTATGAATTAGAACTCAGGCTTTTGTTGAAACAGATCTGCCTTCTGGTCAAATATATTGAGTCATTTCTCCAGGTTCAAAACAGTTCAACTTATGGACCAAGGTGTTGAGTTGATCGTTTCACTTGTTCAATTGAAATCCTATCCAGTCCTAGTTCAAAGTCTTAGTGTTAGTGGCAAGCATTGCTTCCAGTCCTGTGGGATCTACTGGAAGTGAACTCTAAAATATGACCATTGTTGCTGTACACACAGATTTCATGTATTTATGTTTGCTTCAAATTAAGGGTCTAAGTGACCTTGGTTGACTATGTTGATCATTGAATAAATGGACTGACATGTCCGCAGATTATAGTTTTGCTTGTTAATATATTTTCTTGTGTTGAATAGATTAAGTTTTAAGTTAAGAAATACTGACATTGTTCCATAACTTCTCAGCCAGCACATTACAATGTACTGCACTGATCTAAATACTTTATAACTACATCTCAGTTTGAATGAAAATCAATAATTATAAACTAGTACTGAAGTTACACATTTGAAACCAAAAGAAAATTTAAGACAAGTCGTAGCGGGCGAATAAGAACCTAAAGTGATAACAGCTGAACCATTGTTATGTCTGCTGAATGTAACATTATATGTAGGTCACAGCTGGGAAAGTGTAGCTGTTATGTGAAATACTGAAACTTCATACTCAAAAAGCCTTATTAACTCACTAATATAAGTAACTGGCACCAAAAGGGCGCATTAGCAGAACTACAGGCAACTTAATATAAAAGACTATATAGCTGCAATCTCACTGCTCAAACAAGGCATGATAGAGGCTGTTCTTTTTAGCTACATCATCTACAAGTTTCATTAGCCCCCTTTTTTTTTGTACCACCAAAGAGCATCTAGTCTCCTAGAAATGTTTTTTATTACTATTTCAGCTTCATCGGGCATCTGATAATACTTGTACTCTGCCAAGTTGCTTTCCTTTAATATTATCCTATTTACTGCTGCAGTCCATGTTTTTTTTTTTTAGAAGTATTTGCCTTTTGATTCAGCCCCACATCTCTGTTTTCAACAGACATCAAACAGGTTCTTGTCTAAACCACTGTTAGCAACTACTGGCAATACAGAAAATGAAAAATACAGAAACTTAGCCTATAATACATATGGGATCTGATATAAAACACTAGCGATATGGTCACGAATCTAATGGAGACCACTGGCCTATATTAGAATACACAAACGATCCATATTTCATACAGAAATGAATAACGAACAAAGTTTAGAAGAAAATATGCGAAAACGCAAAATTACTTTAACTTGGGAAATGCTCGTTTTCTGTACATTGATGTATGAACATAGATATGAAACTAAGTAAGGGCAGTCACTACTGCGTACTAAATATTTGGTTTACGGCAATACTGTACATTCCATAATATCGAGGTGGTCCACGTTTGATCCTGGTCCATATTGCAAGCCTCTCCCATTCTAAGTGATGAACTAACAACATAACTACTATATTTCGTAGAGGATTCGCTGTAGAAAGAACAGCAATTCAAAATAAGGTTGCACTTGTAGGCTATAGGTCTACATTTAGATTCTCTGGTCTACCAGCCAATTACCAGCCTTTGGGTGACCCATGCGTCACAATCCCTCTGTCGACCTTGCTGGTGAAATTCAATGGAACGCTTCGTGTTACATTTGGCACCAACTCAGTTGTTATAGTTGACACTCCCAACTTATGGGGCTTCACTCCTGATTTTTCCTTGACGTTGCTTCCTGAAGCCTTCTTTACCGCAAGCCAACCCGGGGGAGGGGTGTATTTTATCTTATAAAATACAGACTCTACTTCAAATAGATGATTACGCCCTACGCGTGTCCCTAGGCCAATGAAGTCATGTTTGAAGTCGAGTATGGCTACCACTCTCCTAGATACAAAGGATCTAAACCTAGGTCTATAATCAAATCATGCACATGGTATCGTGCCTTATCTTATATAATACAGACGTTACTTCAAAAAACAAGATGATTACGTCCTACGCGTCATGCATGTAGTCAATGACCTAAATTCTGCCAAGTCACTGGTTTTCCTGGATAGCTCAGGCAACCCATTCCATGCTCTAATAGCACTAGGGTACGCGTACTATTTGGTGGTAATTATCTGCCTCAAGCAAAGACAAGTTGTAGTCGTACGATCTTCTATACCCAAGAATCGATGTCTCAATTTTTTCATCTATCTGAGCACTCTACAATCAAAAGTACAATTCAACCTTTGTGTGTGTGTGTGTGTGTGTGTGTGTGTCATTGCATCCTAAGTAAGCATTAACATAGAAGAGAATGAATGAGATTTTGCATTCAACATTAAATGTAGAAATTGGACTTTTTGTTTTGGTCACTTGTGCCAAATTTTAAACATACGACGTTGGGTTTCCATAAAGTTTGATGGCTTTGAAAAGAACTAGTTCTGTTGAGGCTTTATGAGCTCTTCTTGAAAGATTCGTTGCAGAGTGTGGTGAAATAGTTGATACTTGTTTATGTTTGTATAGCGTCGTGAGAATGTGTTCACAACATTGGTTTTGAAGTGAACTTTGAAGATTTACCTTTACCTATCCCTTAGTCTGTTGGACCGTTGGGGCACCAGGCAAGATTTGTCGACCGTCTTTCTCCATTCCTCTCTTTTTTTTCCCTTGTTTAGAACCTCTCTCAATGGCAGGCCTGTCCATTCTTTAATGTTGTCCTCCCATCGCTTTTTCTGTCTGCCTCTTCTTCTTTTCCCTGGCACTGTTCCCTGAAGGAAGGTCTTTGCGAGCCCCGTAGATCTTTTAATGTGGCCAAAGGTTTTAAGCTTTCGTCTTTTCACAATAGTTAGCAGGTCATCATGGGCTCCGATCGCTACAGTAACCCTGTCTCTGATTTCTTGGTTTGTGATGCGGTCTTTGAATGTGATGCCTAGGATCCTTCTGTAGCATCTCAATTCCATTGCTTGGATCCTCCTCTCAAGCTCTGCATTCAACGTCCACGACTTGCAAGCATATAAAAATGTGGCCATGACTAGAGAGCGCATCAGTCTGATTTTGGTGCCGAGGGCTAAGCCCTTATCTTTCCATATTATTTTAAGTTTTGAAAGGGCTGCTATGGACTGTGCTATTCGGGCCAATAATTCGGGTTTTGTTCCCTCATCTGAGACAATAGCTCCGAGGTATTTGAAGCTGTTAACACTAGTTAGCTTTTCACCTCCAATACTGATGTCTCTTTTAAAGCCCTGATGGCTATTGGTCATAATTTGAGTTTTTTTGGCATTTATTTGCATGCCATATGCTGCGGCAGTCTTGTCAATGCGCATCACCAGGTCAGCTAGTTCTTCTTCTGTCCCTGCTAGGCCGTCAATGTCATCTGCGAAGCGCAAGTTAGTAATTCTTCTTCCTCCAATGCTAACAGTACCTTCATAGCCCTCGAGGGCATCTTCCATTATCCTTTCAAGGAAGATATTGAAGAGTGTTGGTGACAGTAGGCAGCCTTGTCTTACTCCAACTGTGGTTTTGAACCAGTCCCCAATATTATTGTTGAAGTACACGGCACTGGTGGCATCCTTGTTGAGGTTCTGGATAACTTTGATTATGTTTTTATTAATGTTGTACTTTTCCATTGTCGCCCAGAGTGCTCCGTGCTATAGGCCTACTCAATCGAAAGCTTTCTTGAAATCAATAAAGACATGGAAAAGATTCTCTTGGTGTTGGAGATATTTCTCACAGAGTATTCTGAGGTTTAGGATTTGCTCTGTTGTGCTGCGACCTTGTCTAAAACCTGCTTGTTCTTCTGATATGATGTTGTCTGCTATCGGTTTTAGCCGGTTTAATAAGGGGATACGGATATGGCTTGTTGTGTGGTATATGCGTCCAGTACAGATGATCGATGGTCTCCCTACCCTCCACTATCCCCGCTTGTCCTGGGAGGAAGTTTGGGCTAGGGTGCAATAAACTTGAAATATGAAAAAAATATTCAAAACATTAAAAAAAAAATTTACACATTGGACAAACGAATGTTTCAATATTAAAATTAAAAAAAAGTCTAAACGGAGCAGCTTTAACGAACATCTACTACGTACATTAGGATTCCAAAATATATTGTACATTTAGGCCTACTTCTAAAAGAAAAACGCGAAAATTATGTCTGTATGTTACTTTTCTTTGTCCTTATAACCGAGTTAAACCGTTCCGGATCCCAATTGGGATGCTTTCAGCGCTTCCCTAGACCAAATCTTGCTAAAAAAGGGAAGGGGGCGCAAATGAAATTGTTTTCACAGCTAGTAAACGTTTGAGAAACACGGATCTACAGTTTATTATGGAATATTAAGGTACATTATAGTTAGTATAATTGAGTACGCATTTTAGCATGTAGGCTAAATGATGTATTTCAATAAATCTCAAAAGTGATTCTCTTGGCAAAAACATTATCTATATATAGCCTACCTTACCTAAAGACATGCGATATTTTGTTCTCTTAGTTAAAACAGAAGTCATAGCTAATCAATTTTTCGCCAAACAAAACTGTTATAAGTGAATCTGAAACACAATAGATGTCAGAACACAAACGGCTTTAAAAAAATCACTGTTATAGCCTTATAGGCTACAGCAAGTCCTTTTTTTATCACGAGAAACTTTAGCATTTTGTAGAAGCGAAGTTTTAGATTGTGACTATATAATAGGCCTATATATTGTAGATATTTTGAGCTAGGTAATACACTCTATAGTTATTCTTATTATTTGAGCGCAATGTATTTATGATATTACAATTTTTGTTCCTAGAATAAAAAAGGGGGGAGGGGGCGCCAAAAAATGGCGTGTTACAGATACACTGCCCGTTTTTAAACAGTCACTTCAAGATATCTAGTCAGGATAGAGTCTGGCTTTAACATCTTCATTATAGTGATGTTTTTATTTTAAAAACTCGATTCTTTGACAGTAAAGTATATCTACTTCAGTTTACTGGATATCGACGAGCGGTACCTGTTGAAAAAGGTTTGAAAAGCACTGATCTAGATCTAGATCTACTGGGTAATAGTTGAAAGCAATCGTATATTTACTAAATTCTTTATCACTTAGCCGAAATTCGTATCTATAGTTTTGTATATAAATAACAAAATGGCGAGTGTTTTGCTTTCACACTCACAGCATTCGCAGGTTGAAACTTTAAAGAGGCGTAAGAAACAAAATAAAATTCTAAAAAAATAAATAAACTAAAAATTCTTTTGTCTGTTCGCGAACATTTATCTTTATCGGATGAAGCAACACGGGTAAATGTCTTAATAGTCTAAACTGTTCTAGATCTAGTAAAATCTAGTACCATAATTAGTATTTTGTCTAAGTCAAAGAGTATAGTAGTTACTGTAGTACAGTAGTACTAGTAGTTAGTAGTAGTACTACTAAGTACTAGTAGTAGGTAGTAGTAGTAGTAGTAAAATCTACTCTAGTAAATCTAGTAACTATTGTTTCTATTCTAGTTAACGATGATTTTACCGTAAGTAGATTTTAGTAGATCTAGACTCTAGACGTCTAGATAGATTATCAATATCATATCTAGTTAATCTAGATCTAGTAGATAGTCTATGTCTATATGGATCTCTAGACTCTATTACTCATAAGTTAAATTATTATTATATATAGAGAGATCTAGGTCTAGAATATTGACCTTGAGGCACTAGTAGACTAGAGGACAAGTTTAGATTAGATTTTATTATCTTATCTAATGTAGATTTAGATCTAGAATATATTCTATCTCACAGTATCTGTATTACTATTATTATATCTAAATCTATCATCTGGATGATCTAGCCATGGGCATGGGCGCCCTCAGGATTTTTCACAGAGTGCAAGCTGCTAACCATGGCTCAAAGTCTTAGCCTCAACAGTAAACATTAAATACTCTATTTATTCATGAAATAAAAAAAAAAAACTAAAAACGTGAACAAAATCTTCAATGTACACATTCATTGTTAACTTTATCAGTGAGGACCGTGCTTCCCTACATTCGATCAAACGAAAACTGCAAATGTTTGGCTGCTGAAACTGTCAATAACTTTACTAAATATACTAATGCATTGATTTTCGTTGCGATGGACAAGCTGCTGATGATAGCTTATCGAGTAGTTCTGATATTCTTCTTTGTATTGCAGCTTTTAGGATGAAGACAAAACAAGTTGAACTGACCATTATTATTGCTCGAAAAGCGAGACATATGAAGCAAGTTAAGAATCAAGATATGTAATGTAAAGCCATGTTATCTAATAACTCCCAAAATCCAAACATGTTTTTTTTTTCTCAGTGTGTCTGTCGACTGCGAAATTCTCAGCAGCAGCAACTCAATATTTGGTATCAGGCTTTTCTGCCAGCAGTCTCTTCTTCCTCAAGATGACATTTCTGACGTGTTCCTTAGGATGGTCATGTTGGTTTTTGATTATGTCATTAAGGATGTGCTGTTGAGCGAAAAGACTACTACACAGTGGAAACTGGTTCAAGAACAGATGACTAATTAACAACAATGAAAAGACAAATCAGAAACAAGAGGAGAGGCATTTACTACACATGTGCAGTTTGTTTGGTTTTATTTACAGTCATTATTTTAAGATCCGCCAAACAGTCAAAGATCTCAAAGTTGAGACTTAAATCTCGAATGGATTCTTATTTTTCAGTTGATTGTGTCTAACACAAATAAGGTAAATTTAAATTTAGCAACAACGCTATCGTTAGGGACAGTTACAGAAAAAGAATACTAGCCATCAGTAGGACAGCCTTGGGCAGCAATGACATTAGACACATGCAGTGCGTTTCTCTGAACCACAATTTCTTCACTAAAATACCCAGCAAATGTAGTTAATTCATGATGTATTTCAGGTGATATACTTTCCATATTTCACAGGCATAAAGCAATAGTAATCTAATGTGGTGTATAAAATACAAACATGCTCAATGTGTGAAGCACCATTAAAGAGTGGCAACACAGTTTTCCTGATATACTGGGAGATGTGCATTTGTACAAACTTTTTAAAGGGATTTGAGTTTTTCTTTGATCATCAGATAAATATTTGATTTATAAGCAAATAGTCCTTTTTTCTGAGAATTAATTGCATTTTTTTGTGTAGAGATAGGGACACCTCAAACACCCAACAGCTCTGTGGTGGTTAAGGGGGGGTGCTAAGTGGTTTAGTGTGGTTGCTTTAGAGCTAAGGGTTTTCAGGTTCAAATCTTGTTGAAGATTGTTTTTGAATTTCAGGATTTTAGAATGCCTTGGGTCAGTGCAATTCTAATGGGTATCTGACATTAGTTGGGGAAAGTAAAGAAGGTTGGTCGTTGTGCTGGCCATATGATACCTTTATAACAGTAGGCCACAGAAACAGATGACATTTACATCATCTGCCATATAGATTGCAAATTCTAAAAGGCATTCTTTTTACATTTTAATCCCTAACTATTCTAAAAATTCTAACCATTTTTTCATTCAAAGACATTTTTTCTTTTCTGAGCAACTAAATTGATGATCATGTTAAATCAACATTTGATTTTTAAAAAATAATTTCTGATTTACTTTGATGCAAGAAAAAGCTAATATTATAAGCATTACTCACCATAGTCAAATTATGCACTTTTATAAAGTATGCTAAGTAGGCTTAGCAAAGCATAAAAAAAAAGAATATTTGCTATTGACCTTTTCGAAAATAAAAAAAAAAAAAATTTTGTGCCAAGATCATTATACTATAGCTTTTTATTGTATTGCATGCCACCTAAAAAAAGTTTGACATTCTGCATGATATCAACTGAGGTCAATGAAATATGGAAAAGGAGCTACAAACTAAGTACATTAATGAAACCAAAAAAAAAAAAAGAATTAGAAGATAACTACCATGTCAGACAAAAACTGTCTAATTTTAAGAAAGGCCTAACTTCTAGCTATGACCAATTGTGACAAAGAATACATTTTATTACTTAATTATCAGAAAGAATGTCAAATTAGGTAGGAGGTGTGGTGGCCGAGTGGTAAAGTTGTTAGCTACTGAACCAGGGGTTTCAGGTTTGAATTCTGGTGAAGACTGGGATTTTTACTTTCTGTAATGTCTTAGTGTCAATGATTAGATTGACCATGGTAATGACTTATGTCAATGAAAACATTGAAAAAGGTAATGAGTTAGTGTCAATGATTACATTGAGAATGGTAATGACTTAGTGTTATTGATTGGATTGAGAATGGTAATGACTTAATTTCAATAAAAACAACAAAAATGGTAATGTGTTAGTGTCAATGATTAGATTGAGAATGGTAATGTCTTAGTGTCAATGATGACTTTGAGAATAGTAATGTGTTAGTGTTAATGATTACATTGAGAATGCTATGTCAATGATTACTTTGAGAATGGTAATGTCTTAGTGTCAATGATTAGATTGAGAATGGTAATGTCTTAGTGTCAATGATTAGATTAAGAATGGTAATGACTTAGTGTCAATGATTAGATTGAGAATGGTAATGTCTTAGTGTCAATGATTACATTGAAAATAGTAATGTCTTAGTGCCAATGATGACAGTGAGAATGGTAATGTCTTAGTGTCAATGATTAGATTGAGAATGGTACTGTCTTAGTGTCAATGATGACTTTGAGAGTAGTAATGTGTTAGTGTCAATGATTACATTGAGAATGCTATGTCAATGATTAATTTGAGAATGGTAATGTCTTAGTGTCAATGATTAGATTGAGAATGGTAATGTCTTAGTGTCAATGATTAGATTAAGAATGGTAATGACCTAGTGTCAATGATTACATTGAGAATGGTAATGTCTTAGTGTCAATGATTACATTGAAAATAGTAATGTCTTAGTGCCAATGATGACAGTGAGAATGGTAATGTCTTAGTGTCAATGATTAGATTAAGAATGGTACTGTCTTAGTGTCAATGATGACTTTGAGAGTAGTAATGTGTTAGTGTCAATGATTACATTGAGAATGCTATGTCAATGATTAATTTGAGAATGGTAATGTCTTAGTGTCAATGATTAGATTGAGAATGGTAATGTCTTAGTGTCAATGATTAGATTAAGAATGGTAATGACCTAGTGTCAATGATTACATTGAGAATGGTAATGACTTAGTGTCAATGATTACATTGAAAATGTTAAGTCAATGATTAGATTAAGAATGGTAATGACTTAGTGTCAATGATTACATTGAGAATGGTAATGTCTTAGTGTCAATGATTAGATTCAGAATGGTAATGTCTTAGTGTCAATTTTTAGATAGAGAATTATAATGTGTTAGTGTCAATGATTAGATTAAGAATGGTAAAGTTTTAGTGTCAATGATGACTTTGAAAATGGTAATGTGTTAGTGTCAATGATTACATTGAGAATGGTAATGTCTTAGTGTCAATGATTAGATTGAGAATGAAAATGTCTTAGTGTCAATGATTAGATTGAGAATGGTAATGTGTTTGTGTCAATCATTAGATTAAGAATAGTATTGTCTTAGTGTCAATGATTAGATTGAGAATGGTAATTTCTTATTGTCAATTATTTCATTGACACTGGTAATGTCTTAGTATCAATGATTACATTAAGAATGGTAATGTCTAAGTGTCAATGGTTATGTTGAGAATGTTATGTCAATGATTAGATTAAGAATGTTAATGTTTTATTGTCAATAATTACAATGAGAATGGTAATGTCTTAGTGTCAATGATTACATTGAGAATAGTAATGTCTTAGTGCCAATGCTGACAGTGAGAATGGTAATGTCTTAGTGTCAATGATTAGATTAAGAATGGTAATGACCTAGTGTCAATGATTAGATTGAGAATGGTAATGTCTTAGTGTCAATGATTACATTGAAAATAGTAATGTCTTAGTGCCAATGATGACAGTTAGAATGGTAATGTCTTAGTGTCAATGATTAGATTGAGAATGGTAATGTCTTAGTGGCAATGATGACTTTGAGAATAGTAATGTGTTAGTGTCAATGATTACATTGAGAATGCTATGTCAATGATTACTTTAAGAATGGTAATGTCTTAGTGTCAATGATTAGATTGAGAATGGTAATGTCTTAGTGTCAATGATTAGATTAAGAATGGTAATGACCTAGTGTCAATGATTAGATTGAGAATGGTAATGTCTTAGTGTCAATGATTACATTAAGAATGTTAAGTAAATGATTAGATTAAGAATGGTAATGACTTAGTGTCAATGATTACATTGAGAATGGTAATGTTTTAGTGTCAATGATGAGATTGAGAATGGTAATGTTTTAGTGTCAATAATTAGATTGAGAATGGTAATGACTTAGTGTCAATTATTACATTGACAATGGTAATGTCTAAGTGACAATGATTACATTAAGAATGTTATGTCAATGATTAGATTAAGAATGGTAATGACTTAGTGTCAATGATTACATTCAGAATGGTAATGTCATTTTGTCAGTGATTACATTGAGAATGGTAATGTCTAAGTGTCAATGATTAGATTAAGAATGATAATGTCTAAGTGTCAATGATTAGATTAAGAATGGTAATGTTTTAGTGTCAATGATTACATTTAGAATGGTAATGTCTAAGTGTCAATGATTACATTGAGAATGTTATGTCAATGATTAGTTTAAGAATGGTAATGACTTATTGTCAATGATTAGATTAAGAATGGTAATGACTTAGTGTCAATGATTAGATTAAGAATGGTAATGACTTAGTGTCAATGATTACATTGAGAATGGTAATGTTTTAGTGTCAATGATGAGATTGAGAATGATAATGTTTTAGTGTCAATAATTAGATTAAGAATGGTAATGACTTAGTGTCAATGATTACATTGAGAATGGTAATGTCATTTTGTCAGTGATTACATTGAGAATGGTAATGTCTAAGTGTCAATGATTAGATTAAGAATGGTAATGTTTTAGTGTCAATAATTACATTTAGAATGGTAATGTTTTAGTGTCAATGATTACATTGAGATTGTTATGTCAATGATTAGATTAAGAATGGTAATGACTTAGTGTCAATGATTAGATTAAGAATGGTAATGACTTAGTGTCAATGATTAGATTAAGAATGGTAATGACTTAGTTTCAATGAGAACATTGAAAATGGAAATGTGTTAGTGTCAATGATTAGATTGAGAATGGTAATGTTTTAGTGTCAATGATTACATTGAGAATGTTAATGTCTTATTGTCAATGATAACATTGAGAATGCTATGTCAATGATTACTTTGAGAATGGATATGTGTTAGTGTCAATGATTAGATTGAGAATGGTAATGTCTTAGTGTCAATGATTAGATTGAGAATGAAAATGTCTTAGTGTCAATGATTAGATTGAGAATGGTAATGTGTTTGTGTCAATCATTAGATTGAGAATAGTATTGTCTTAGTGTCAATGATTAGATTGAGAATTGTAATTTCTTATTGTCAATTATTTCATTGACACTGGTAATGTCTTAGTATCAATGATTATATTAAGAATGGTAATGTCTTAGTGTCAATGATAACAGTGAGAATGGTAATGTCTTATAGTCAATGTTTACATTGGGAATGGTAATGTCATAGTGCCAATAATGACAGTAAGAATGGTAATGTCTTAGTGTCAAAGATTAGATTGAGAATGGTAATGTCTTTGTGTCAATGATTAGATTAAGAATGGTAATGTTTTAGTGTCAATGATTACATTGAGAATAGTAATAATTTAGTGTCAATGATTATAGTGAGAATGGTAATGTGTTAAATTCAATGATAAGATTGAAAATGGTAATGACTTAGTGTCTATGATTAGATTTAGAATGGTAATGTTTTAGTGTCAATGATGAGATTGAGAAAGGTAATGTTTTAGTGTCAATAATTAGATTGAGAATGGTAATGACTTAGTGTCAATTATTACATTGACAATGGTAATGTCTAAGTGACAATGATTACATTATGAATAATATGTCAATGATTAGATTAAGAATGGTAATGACTAAGTGTCAATGATTACATTGAGAATGGTAATGTCTTAGAGTCAATGATTAGATTGAGAATTTTAATGTGTTAGTGTCAATGAAAAGATTATGAATGGTAATGTGTTTGTGTCAATAATAAGATTGAGAATGGTATTGTGTTAGTGTAAATGATTAGACTGAGAATGGTAATGTGTTAGTGTCATTGATTAGATTGAGAATAGTAATGTCTTAGTGTCAATGATTAGATTGAGAATTATAATGTGTTAGTGTCAATGAAAAGATTATGAATGGTAAAGTTTTAGTGTCAATGATGACTTTGAAAATGGTAATGTGTTAGTGTCAATGATTACATTGAGAATGGTAATGTCTTAGTGTCAATGATTAGATTAAGAATGGTAATGTCTTAGTGTCAATGATTAGATAGAGAATGGTAATGTGTTAGTGTCAATGATTAGATTAAGAATGGTAAAGTTTTAGTGTCAATGATGACTTTGAAAATGGTAATGTGTTAGTGTCAATGATTACATTGAGAATGGTAATGTCTTAGTGTCAATGATTAGATTGAGAATTATAATGTGTTAGTGTCAATGAATAGATTATGAATGGTAAAGTTTTAGTGTCAATGATGACTTTGAAAATGGTAATGTGTTAGTGTCAATGATTACATTGAGAATGGTAATGTCTTAGTGTCAATAATTAGATTGAGAATGGTAATGTCTTAGTGTCAATGTTTAGATAGAGAATTATAATGTGTTAGTGTAAATGATTAGATTAAGAATGGTAAAGTTTTACTGTCAATGATGACTTTGAAAATGGTAATGTGTTAGTGTCAATGATTACATTGAGAATGGTAATGTCTTAGTGTCAATGATTAGATTGAGAATGGTAATGTCTTAATGTCAATGATTAGATTAAGAATGGTAAATTCTTAGTGTCAATGATTAGATTTAGAATGGTAATCACTTAGTGTCAATGATTACATTAAGAATGGTAATGTATTATTGTAAATGATTAGATTGAAAATAATAATGACTTAGTGTCAATGATTTGATTGAGAATGGTAATGTTTTAGTGTCAATGATGAGATTGAGAATGGTAATGTTTAAGTGTCAATGATGACTTTAGAATGGTAATGTCTTAGTGTCAACAATTACATTAATAATGTTATGTCAATGATTAGATTAAGAATGGTAATTTATTATTGTCAATGATTAGATTGAGAATGGTAATGCCTTAGCGTCAATGATTAGATTGAGAATGGTAATGTCTTAGTGTCATGATTTGATTAAGAATGGTAATGACTTAGTGTCAATATATAGATTAAGAATGTTAATGACTTAGTGTCAATGATTACATTGAGAATGATAATGTCTTAGTGTCAATGATTAGATTAAGAATGGTAATGTTTTAGTGTCAATGATTACATTAAGAATGTTAATGTCTAAGTATCAATGATTACATTGAGAATGTTATGTCAAAGATTAGATTAAGAATGGTAATGACTTAGTGTCAATAATTACATTGAGAATGGTAATGTCTTATTGTCTATGATTACAATGAGAATGGTAATGTCTTAGTGTCAAAGATTAGATTACGGAATGTAATGTTTTAGTGTTAATGATTACATTGAGAATAATAATGTCTTAGTGTCAATGATTACATTAAGAAAGGTAATGTTTTAGTGTCAATGATTACATTGAGAATGGTAATGTGTTAGTGTCAATGATTAGACGGAGAATGGTAATGACTTAGTGTCAATGAAAACATTGAAAATGGTAATGTGTTAAAGTCAATGATTAGATTGAGAATGGTAATGTTTTAGTGTCAATGATTACATTGAGAATGGTAATGTCTAAGTGTCAATGATTACATTGAGAATTTTATGTTAATGATTAGATTAAGAATGGTAATGACTTAGTGTCAATGATTAGATTGAGAATGGTAATGTGTTAGTGTCAATGAAAAGATTATGAATGGTAATGTGTTTGTGTCAATAATAAGATTGAGAATGGTATTGTGTTAGTGTAATTGATTAGACTGAGAATGGTAATGTGTTAGTGTCAATGATTAGATTGAGAATTATAATGTGTTAGTGTCAATGAAAAGATTATGAATGGTAAAGTTTTAGTGTCAATGATGACTTTGAAAATGGTAATGTGTTAGTGTCAATGATTACATTGAGAATGGTAATGTCTTAATGTCAATGATTAGTTTAAGAATGGTAATTTCTTAGTGTCAATGATTAGATTTAGAATGGTAATCACTTAGTGTCAATGATTACATTGAGAATGGTAATGTATTATTGTAAATGATTAGATTGAAAATAATAATGACTTAGTGTCAATGATTAGATTGAGAATGGTAATGTTTTAGTGCCAATGATGAGATTGAGAATGGTAATGTTTAAGTGTCAATGATGACTTTAGAATGGTAATGTCTTAGTGTCAACAATTACATTAATAATGTTATGTCAATGATTAGATTAAGAATGGTAATTTATTATTGTCAATGATTAGATTGAGAATGGTAATGCCTTAGCGTCAATGATTAGATTGAGAATGGTAATGTCTTAGTGTCATGATTTGATTAAGAATGGTAATGACTTAGTGTCGATATATAGATTAAGAATGTTAATGACTTAGTGTCAATGATTACATTGAGAATGATAATGTCTTAGTGTCAATGATTAGATTAAGAATGGTAATGTTTTAGTGTCAATGATTACATTAAGAATGTTAATGTCTAAGTATCAATGATTACATTGAGAATGTTATGTCAAAGATTAGATTAAGAATGGTAATGACTTAGTGTCAATAATTACATTGAGAATGGTAATGTCTTATTGTCTATGATTACATTGAGAATGGTAATGTCTTAGTGTCAAAGATTAGATTACGGAATGTAATGTTTTAGTGTTAATGATTACATTGAGAATAATAATGTCTTAGTGTCAATGATTACATTGAGAATAGTAATGTCTTAGTGCCAATGATGACAGTGAGAATGGTAATGTCTTAGTGTCAATGATTAGATTAAGAATGGTAATGACCTAGTGTCAATGATTAGATTGAGAATGGTAATGTCTTAGTGTCAATGATTACATTGAAAATAGTAATGTCTTAGTGCCAATGATGACAGTGAGAATGGTAATGTCTTAGTGTCAATGATTAGATTGAGAATGGTAATGTCTTAGTGGCAATGATGACTTTGAGAATAGTAATGTGTTAGTGTCAATGATTACATTGAGAATGCTATGTCAATGATTACTTTAAGAATGGTAATGTCTTAGTGTCAATGATTAGATTGAGAATGGTAATGTCTTAGTGTCAATGATTAGATTAAGAATGGTAATGACCTAGTGTCAATGATTAGATTGAGAATGGTAATGTCTTAGTGTCAATGATTACATTAAGAATGTTAAGTAAATGATTAGATTAAGAATGGTAATGACTTAGTGTCAATGATTACATTGAGAATGGTAATGTTTTAGTGTCAATGATGAGATTGAGAATGGTAATGTTTTAGTGTCAATAATTAGATTGAGAATGGTAATGACTTAGTGTCAATTATTACATTGACAATGGTAATGTCTAAGTGACAATGATTACATTAAGAATGTTATGTCAATGATTAGATTAAGAATGGTAATGACTTAGTGTCAATGATTACATTCAGAATGGTAATGTCATTTTGTCAGTGATTACATTGAGAATGGTAATGTCTAAGTGTCAATGATTAGATTAAGAATGATAATGTCTAAGTGTCAATGATTAGATTAAGAATGGTAATGTTTTAGTGTCAATGATTACATTTAGAATGGTAATGTTTTAGTGTCAATGATTACATTGAGAATGGTAATGTCTAAGTGTCAATGATTACATTGAGAATGTTATGTCAATCATTAGTTTAAGAATGGTAATGACTTATTGTCAATGATTAGATTAAGAATGGTAATGACTTAGTGTCAATGATTAGATTAAGAATGGTAATGACTTAGTGTCAATGATTACATTGAGAATGGTAATGTTTTAGTGTCAATGATGAGATTGAGAATGATAATGTTTTAGTGTCAATAATTAGATTAAGAATGGTAATGACTTAGTGTCAATGATTACATTGAGAATGGTAATGTCATTTTGTCAGTGATTACATTGAGAATGGTAATGTCTAAGTGTCAATGATTAGATTAAGAATGGTAATGTTTTAGTGTCAATAATTACATTTAGAATGGTAATGTTTTAGTGTCAATGATTACATTGAGAATGTTATGTCAATGATTAGATTAAGAATGGTAATGACTTAGTGTCAATGATTAGATTAAGAATGGTAATGACTTAGTGTCAATGATTAGATTAAGAATGGTAATGACTTAGTGTCAATGAGAACATTAAAAATGGAAATGTGTTAGTGTCAATGATTAGATTGAGAATGGTAATGTTTTAGTGTCAATGATTACATTGACAATGTTAATGTCTTATTGTCAATGATAACATTGAGAATGCTATGTCAATGATTACTTTGAGAATGGTAATGTGTTAGTGTCAATGATTAGATTGAGAATGGTAATGTCTTAGTGTCAATGATTAGATCAAGAATTATAATGTGTTAGTGTCAATGAAAAGATTATGAATGGTAAAGTTTTAGTGTCAATGATGACTTTGAAAATGGTAATGTGTTAGTGTCAATGATTACATTGAGAATGGTAATGTCTTAGTGTCAATGATTAGATTGAGAATGAAAATGTCTTAGTGTCAATGATTAGATTGAGAATGGTAATGTGTTTGTGTCAATCATTAGATTGAGAATAGTATTGTCTTAGTGTCAATGATTAGATTGAGAATTGTAATTTCTTATTGTCAATTATTTCATTGACACTGGTAATGTCTTAGTATCAATGATTATATTAAGAATGGTAATGTCTTAGTGTCAATGATAACAGTGAGAATGGTAATGTCTTATAGTCAATGTTTACATTGGGAATGGTAATGTCATAGTGCCAATAATGACAGTAAGAATGGTAATGTCTTAGTGTCAAAGATTAGATTGAGAATGGTAATGTCTTTGTGTCAATGATTAGATTAAGAATGGTAATGTTTTAGTGTCAATGATTACATTGAGAATAGTAATAATTTAGTGTCAATGATTATAGTGAGAATGGTAATGTGTTAAATTCAATGATAAGATTGAAAATGGTAATGACTTAGTGTCTATGATTAGATTTAGAATGGTAATGTTTTAGTGTCAATGATGAGATTGAGAAAGGTAATGTTTTAGTGTCAATAATTAGATTGAGAATGGTAATGACTTAGTGTCAATTATTACATTGACAATGGTAATGTCTAAGTGACAATGATTACATTATGAATAATATGTCAATGATTAGATTAAGAATGGTAATGACTAAGTGTCAATGATTACATTGAGAATGGTAATGTCTTAGTGTCAATGATTAGATTGAGAATTTTAATGTGTTAGTGTCAATTAAAAGATTATGAATGGTAATGTGTTTGTGTCAATAATAAGATTGAGAATGGTATTGTGTTAGTGTAAATGATTAGACTGAGAATGGTAATGTGTTAGTGTCATTGATTAGATTTAGAATAGTAATGTCTTAGTGTCAATGATTAGATTGAGAATTATAATGTGTTAGTGTCAATGAAAAGATTATGAATGGTAAAGTTTTAGTGTCTATGATGACTTTGAAAATGGTAATGTGTTAGTGTCAATGATTACATTGAGAATGGTAATGTCTTAGTGTCAATGATTAGATTAAGAATGGTAATGTCTTAGTGTCAATGATTAGATAGAGAATGGTAATGTGTTAGTGTCAATGATTAGATTAAGAATGGTAAAGTTTTAGTGTCAATGATGACTTTGAAAATGGTAATGTGTTAGTGTCAATGATTACATTGAGAATGGTAATGTCTTAGTGTCAATGATTAGATTGAGAATTATAATGTGTTAGTGTCAATGAATAGATTATGAATGGTAAAGTTTTAGTGTCAATGATGACTTTGAAAATGGTAATGTGTTAGTGTCAATGATTACATTGAGAATGGTAATGTCTTAGTGTCAATAATTAGATTGAGAATGGTAATGTCTTAGTGTCAATGTTTAGATAGAGAATTATAATGTGTTAGTGTAAATGATTAGATTAAGAATGGTAAAGTTTTAGTGTCAATGATGACTTTGAAAATGGTAATGTGTTAGTGTCAATGATTACATTGAGAATGGTAATGTCTTAGTGTCAATGATTAGATTGAGAATGGTAATGTCTTAATGTCAATGATTAGATTAAGAATGGTAAATTCTTAGTGTCAATGATTAGATTTAGAATGGTAATCACTTAGTGTCAATGATTACATTAAGAATGGTAATGTATTATTGTAAATGATTAGATTGAAAATAATAATGACTTAGTGTCAATGATTTGATTGAGAATGGTAATGTTTTAGTGTCAATGATGAGATTGAGAATGGTAATGTTTAAGTGTCAATGATGACTTTAGAATGGTAATGTCTTAGTGTCAACAATTACATTAATAATGTTATGTCAATGATTAGATTAAGAATGGTAATTTATTATTGTCAATGATTAGATTGAGAATGGTAATGCCTTAGCGTCAATGATTAGATTGAGAATGGTAATGTCTTAGTGTCATGATTTGATTAAGAATGGTAATGACTTAGTGTCGATATATAGATTAAGAATGTTAATGACTTAGTGTCAATGATTACATTGAGAATGATAATGTCTTAGTGTCAATGATTAGATTAAGAATGGTAATGTTTTAGTGTCAATGATTACATTAAGAATGTTAATGTCTAAGTATCAATGATTACATTGAGAATGTTATGTCAAAGATTAGATTAAGAATGGTAATGACTTAGTGTCAATAATTACATTGAGAATGGTAATGTCTTATTGTCTATGATTACATTGAGAATGGTAATGTCTTAGTGTCAAAGATTAGATTACGGAATGTAATGTTTTAGTGTTAATGATTACATTGAGAATAATAATGTCTTAGTGTCAATGATTACATTGAGAATAGTAATGTCTTAGTGCCAATGATGACAGTGAGAATGGTAATGTCTTAGTGTCAATGATTAGATTAAGAATGGTAATGACCTAGTGTCAATGATTAGATTGAGAATGGTAATGTCTTAGTGTCAATGATTACATTGAAAATAGTAATGTCTTAGTGCCAATGATGACAGTGAGAATGGTAATGTCTTAGTGTCAATGATTAGATTGAGAATGGTAATGTCTTAGTGGCAATGATGACTTTGAGAATAGTAATGTGTTAGTGTCAATGATTACATTGAGAATGCTATGTCAATGATTACTTTAAGAATGGTAATGTCTTAGTGTCAATGATTAGATTGAGAATGGTAATGTCTTAGTGTCAATGATTAGATTAAGAATGGTAATGACCTAGTGTCAATGATTAGATTGAGAATGGTAATGTCTTAGTGTCAATGATTACATTAAGAATGTTAAGTAAATGATTAGATTAAGAATGGTAATGACTTAGTGTCAATGATTACATTGAGAATGGTAATGTTTTAGTGTCAATGATGAGATTGAGAATGGTAATGTTTTAGTGTCAATAATTAGATTGAGAATGGTAATGACTTAGTGTCAATTATTACATTGACAATGGTAATGTCTAAGTGACAATGATTACATTAAGAATGTTATGTCAATGATTAGATTAAGAATGGTAATGACTTAGTGTCAATGATTACATTCAGAATGGTAATGTCATTTTGTCAGTGATTACATTGAGAATGGTAATGTCTAAGTGTCAATGATTAGATTAAGAATGGTAATGTCTAAGTGTCAATGATTAGATTAAGAATGGTAATGTTTTAGTGTCAATGATTACATTTAGAATGGTAATGTTTTAGTGTCAATGATTACATTGAGAATGGTAATGTCTAAGTGTCAATGATTACATTAAGAATGTTATGTCAATGATTAGTTTAAGAATGGTAATGACTTATTGTCAATGATTAGATTAAGAATGGTAATGACTTAGTGTCAATGATTAGATTAAGAATGGTAATGACTTAGTGTCAATGATTACATTGAGAATGGTAATGTTTTAGTGTCAATGATGAGATTGAGAATGATAATGTTTTAGTGTCAATAATTAGATTAAGAATGGTAATGACTTAGTGTCAATGATTACATTGAGAATGGTAATGTCATTTTGTCAGTGATTACATTGAGAATGGTAATGTCTAAGTGTCAATGATTAGATTAAGAATGGTAATGTTTTAGTGTCAATAATTACATTTAGAATGGTAATGTTTTAGTGTCAATGATTACATTGAGAATGTTATGTCAATGATTAGATTAAGAATGGTAATGACTTAGTGTCAATGATTAGATTAAGAATGGTAATGACTTAGTGTCAATGATTAGATTAAGAATGGTAATGACTTAGTGTCAATGAGAACATTGAAAATGGAAATGTTTTAGTGTCAATGATTAGATTGAGAATGGTAATGTTTTAGTGTCAATGATTACATTGACAATGTTAATGTCTTATTGTCAATGATAACATTGAGAATGCTATGTCAATGATTACTTTGAGAATGGTAATGTGTTAGTGTCAATGATTAGATTGAAAATGGTAATGTCTTTGTGTCAATGATTAGATTAAGAATGGTAATGTTTTAGTGTCAATGATGAGATTGAGAATGGTAATGTTTTAGTGTCAATGATGAGATTGAGAATGGTAATGTGTTAGTGTCAATGAAAAGATTATGAATGGTAATGTGTTTGTGTCAATAATAAAATTGAGAATGGTATTGTGTTAGTGTAATTGATTAGACTGAGAATGGTAATGTGTTAGTGTCAATGATTAGATTGAGAATTATAATGTGTTAGTGTCAATGAAAAGATTATGAATGGTAAAGTTTTAGTGTCAATGATGACTTTGAAAATGGTAATGTGTTAGTGTCAATGATTACATTGAGAATGGTAATGTCTTAATGTCAATGATTAGTTTAAGAATGGTAATTTCTTAGTGTCAATGATTAGATTTAGAATGGTAATCACTTAGTGTCAATGATTACATTGAGAATGGTAATGTATTATTGTAAATGATTAGATTGAAAATAATAATGACTTAGTGTCAATGATTAGATTGAGAATGGTAATGTTTTAGTGTCAATGATGAGATTGAGAATGGTAATGTTTAAGTGTCAATGATGACTTTAGAATGGTAATGTCTTAGTGTCAACAATTACATTAATAATGTTATGTCAATGATTAGATTAAGAATGGTAATTTATTATTGTCAATGATTAGATTGAGAATGGTAATGCCTTAGCGTCAATGATTAGATTGAGAATGGTAATGTCTTAGTGTCATGATTTGATTAAGAATGGTAATGACTTAGTGTCAATATATAGATTAAGAATGTTAATGACTTAGTGTCAATGATTACATTGAGAATGATAATGTCTTAGTGTCAATGATTAGATTAAGAATGGTAATGTTTTAGTGTCAATGATTACATTAAGAATGTTAATGTCTAAGTATCAATGATTACATTGAGAATGTTATGTCAAAGATTAGATTAAGAATGGTAATGACTTAGTGTCAATAATTACATTGACAATGGTAATGTCTTATTGTCTATGATTACATTGAGAATGGTAATGTCTTAGTGTCAAAGATTAGATTACGGAATGTAATGTTTTAGTGTTAATGATTACATTGAGAATAATAATGTCTTAGTGTCAATGATTACATTAAGAAAGGTAATGTTTTAGTGTCAAAAATTACATTGAGAATGGTAATGTGTTAGTGTCAATGATTAGACGGAGAATGGTAATGACTTAGTGTCAATGAAAACATTGAAAATGGTAATGTGTTAGTGTCAATGATTAGATTGAGAATGGTAATGTTTTAGTGTCAATGATTACATTGAGAATGGTAATGTCTAAGTGTCAATGATTACATTGAGAATTTTATGTTAATGATTAGATTAAGAATGGTAATGACTTAGTGTCAATGATTAGATTGAGAATGGTAATGTGTTAGTGTCAATGAAAAGATTATGAATGGTAATGTGTTTGTGTCAATAATAAGATTGAGAATGGTATTGTGTTAGTGTAATTGATTAGACTGAGAATGGTAATGTGTTAGTGTCAATGATTAGATTGAGAATAATAATGTGTTAGTGTCAATGAAAAGATTATGAATGGTAAAGTTTTAGTGTCAATGATGACTTTGAAAATGGTAATGTGTTAGTGTCAATGATTACATTGAGAATGGTAATGTCTTAATGTCAATGATTAGTTTAAGAATGGTAATTTCTTAGTGTCAATGATTAGATTTAGAATGGTAATCACTTAGTGTCAATGATTACATTGAGAATGGTAATGTATTATTGTAAATGATTAGATTGAAAATAATAATGACTTAGTGTCAATGATTAGATTGAGAATGGTAATGTTTTAGTGTCAATGATGAGATTGAGAATGGTAATGTTTAAGTGTCAATGATGACTTTAGAATGGTAATGTCTTAGTGTCAACAATTACATTAATAATGTTATGTCAATGATTAGATTAAGAATGGTAATTTATTATTGTCAATGATTAGATTGAGAATGGTAATGCCTTAGCGTCAATGATTAGATTGAGAATGGTAATGTCTTAGTGTCATGATTTGATTAAGAATGGTAATGACTTAGTGTCAATAATTAGATTAAGAATATTAATTACTTAGTGTCAATGATTACATTGAGAATGATAATGTCTTAGTGTCAATGATTAGATTAAGAATGGTAATGTTTTAGTGTCAATGATTACATTAAGAATGTTAATGTCTAAGTGTCAATGATTACATTGAGAATGTTATGTCAAAGATTAGATTAAGAATGGTAATGACTTAGTGTCAATAATTACATTGAGAATGGTAATGTCTTATTGTCTATGATTACATTGAGAATGGTAATGTCTTAGTGTCAAAGATTAGATTACGGAATGTAATGTTTTAGTGTTAATGATTACATTGAGAATAATAATGTCTTAGTGTCAATGATTACATTAAGAAAGGTAATGTGTTAGTGTCAATGATTACATTGAGAATGGTAATGTCTTAGTGTCAATGATTAGATTAAGAATGGTAATGTCTTAGTGTCAATGATTAGATAGAGAATGGTAATGTGTTAGTGTCAATGATTAGATTAAGAATGGTAAAGTTTTAGTGTCAATGATGACTTTGAAAATGGTAATGTGTTAGTGTCAATGATTACATTGAGAATGGTAATGTCTTAGTGTCAATGATTAGATTGAGAATTATAATGTGTTAGTGTCAATGAATAGATTATGAATGGTAAAGTTTTAGTGTCAATGATGACTTTGAAAATGGTAATGTGTTAGTGTCAATGATTACATTGAGAATGGTAATGTCTTAGTGTCAATAATTAGATTGAGAATGGTAATGTCTTAGTGTCAATGTTTAGATAGAGAATTATAATGTGTTAGTGTAAATGATTAGATTAAGAATGGTAAAGTTTTAGTGTCAATGATGACTTTGAAAATGGTAATGTGTTAGTGTCAATGATTACATTGAGAATGGTAATGTCTTAGTGTCAATGATTAGATTGAGAATGGTAATGTCTTAATGTCAATGATTAGATTAAGAATGGTAAATTCTTAGTGTCAATGATTAGATTTAGAATGGTAATCACTTAGTGTCAATGATTACATTAAGAATGGTAATGTATTATTGTAAATGATTAGATTGAAAATAATAATGACTTAGTGTCAATGATTTGATTGAGAATGGTAATGTTTTAGTGTCAATGATGAGATTGAGAATGGTAATGTTTAAGTGTCAATGATGACTTTAGAATGGTAATGTCTTAGTGTCAACAATTACATTAATAATGTTATGTCAATGATTAGATTAAGAATGGTAATTTATTATTGTCAATGATTAGATTGAGAATGGTAATGCCTTAGCGTCAATGATTAGATTGAGAATGGTAATGTCTTAGTGTCATGATTTGATTAAGAATGGTAATGACTTAGTGTCAATATATAGATTAAGAATGTTAATGACTTAGTGTCAATGATTACATTGAGAATGATAATGTCTTAGTGTCAATGATTAGATTAAGAATGGTAATGTTTTAGTGTCAATGATTACATTAAGAATGTTAATGTCTAAGTATCAATGATTACATTGAGAATGTTATGTCAAAGATTAGATTAAGAATGGTAATGATTTAGTGTCAATAATTACATTGAGAATGGTAATGTCTTATTGTCTATGATTACATTGAGAATGGTAATGTCTTAGTATCATATATTAGATTACGGAATGTAATGTTTTAGTGTTAATGATTACATTGAGAATAATAATGTCTTAGTGTCAATGATTACATTAAGAAAGGTAATGTTTTAGTGTCAATGATTACATTGAGAATGGTAATGTGTTAGTGTCAATGATTAGACGGAGAATGGTAATGACTTAGTGTCAATGAAAACATTGAAAATGGTAATGTGTTAGTGTCAATGATTAGATTGAGAATGGTAATGTTTTAGTGTCAATGATTACATTGAGAATGGTAATGTCTAAGTGTCAATGATTACATTGAGAATTTTATGTTAATGATTAGATTAAGAATGGTAATGACTTAGTGTCAATGATTAGATTGAGAATAGTAATGTGTTAGTGTCAATAATTACATTGAGAATGGTAATGTGTTAGTGTCAATGATTAGATGGAGAATGGTAATTTTTTAGTGTCAATGATTAGATTGAGAATGGCAACGACTTAGTGTCAATGAAAACATTGAAAATGGTAATGTGTTATTGTCAAAGATTAGATTGAAAATGGTAATGTTTTATTGTCAATGATTAGATTGAGAATGGTAATGTCTAAGTGTCAACGATTAGATTGAGAATTATAATGAGTTAGTTTTAATGATAAGATTATGAATGGTAATGTGTTTGTGTCAATGATAAGTTTGAGCATAGTAATGTGTTAGTGTCAATGATTACATTAGGAATGGTAATGTCTTATTGTCAATGATTAGATTGAGAATGGCAATGTCTTAGTGTCAATGATTAATTTGAGAATAGTAATGTCTTAGTGCCAATGATAACAGTGAGAATGGTAATGTCTTAGTGTCAATGATAACATTGAAAATGGTAATGTCTTAGTGTCAATGATTAGATTGAGAATGGTAATGTTTTAGTGTCAATGATGACTTTGAGAATGGTAATGTGTTAGTGTCAATGATTACATTGAGACTGGTAATGTCTTATTGTCAATGATTAGATTGAAAATAATAATGACTTAGTGTCAATGATGAGATTGAGAATGGTAATGTTTAAGTGTCAATGATGACTTTAGAATGGTAATGTCTTAGTGTCAACAATTACATTAATAATGTTATGTCAATGATTAGATTAAGAATGGTAATTTATTAGTGTCAATGATTAGATTGAGAATGGTAATGCCTTAGCGTCAATCATTAGATTGAGAATGGTAATGTCTTAGTTTCAATGATTACATTGAGAATAGTAATGTCTTAGTGCCAATGATAACAGTGAGAATGGTAATGTCATTGTGTCAATGATAACATTGAAAATGGTAATGTGTTAGTGTCAATGATTAGATTGAGAATGGTAATGTTTTAGTGTCAATAATGAGATTGAGAATGGTAATGTCTTATTGTCAATGATTAGATTAAGAATGCTATGTCAATGATTACTTTGAGAATGGTAATGTGTTAGTGTCAATGATTACATTGAGAATGGTAATGTGTTAGTGTCAATGATTACATTGAGAATGGTAATGTCTTAGTGTCAATGATTAGATTGAGAATTTTAATGTGTTAGTGTCAATGAAAAGATTATGAATGGTAATGTGTTTGTGTCAATAATAAGATTGAGAATGGTATTGTGTTAGTGTAAATGATTAGACTGAGAATGGTAATGTGTTAGTGTCAATGATTAGATTGAGAATAGTAATGTCTTAGTGTCAATGATTAGATTGAGAATTATAATGTGTTATAGTCAATGAAAAGATTATGAATGGTAAAGTTTTAGTGTCAATGATGACTTTGAAAATGGTAATGTGTTAGTGTCAATTATTACATTGAGAATGGTAATGTCTTTGTGTCAATGATTAGATTAAGAATGGTAATGTTTTAGTGTCAATGATTACATTGAGAATAGTAATAATTTAGTGTTTATGATTGTATTGAGAATGGTAATGTGTTAAATTCAATGATAAGATTGAAAATGGTAATGACTTATTGTCTATGATTAGATTTAGAATGGTAATGTTTTAGTGTCAATGATGAGATTGAGAATGGTAATGTTTTAGTGTCAATAATTAGATTGAGAATGGTAATGACTTAGTGTCAATTATTACATTGACAATGGTAATGTCTAAGTGACAATGATTACATTAAGAATAATATGTCAATGATTAGATTAAGAATGGTAATGACTAAGTGTCAATGATTACATTGAGAATGGTAATGTTTTAGTGTCAATGATTACATTGAGAATGGTAATGTCTTATTGTCAATGAATACATTAAGAATGCTATGTCAATGATTACTTTGAGAATGGTAATGTGTTAGTGTCAATGATTACATTGAGAATGGTAATGTCTTAGTGTCAATGATTAGATTGAGAATTTTAATGTGTTAGTGTCAATGAAAAGATTATGAATGGTAATGTGTTTGTGTCAATAATAAGATTGAGACATGTATTGTGTTAGTGTAAATGATTAGACTGAGAATGGTAATGTGTTAGTATCAATGATTAGATTGAGAATAGTAATGTCTTAGTGTCAATGATTAGATTGAGAATTATAATGTGTTAGTGTCAATGAAAAGATTATGAATGGTAAAGTTTTAGTGTCAATGATGACTTTGAAAATGGTAATGTGTTAGTGTCAATGATTACATTGAGAATGGTAATGTCTTAGTGTCAATGATTAGATTAAGAATGGTAATGTCTTAGTGTCAATGATTAGATAGAGAATGGTAATGTGTTAGTGTCAATGATTAGATTAAGAATGGTAAAGTTTTAGTGTCAATGATGACTTTGAAAATGGTAATGTGTTAGTGTCAATGATTACATTGAGAATGGTAATGTCTTAGTGTCAATGATTAGATTGAGAATGAAAATGTCTTAGTGTCAATGATTAGATTGAGAATGGTAATGTGTTTGTGTCAATCATTAGATTTAGAATGGTATTGTCTTAGTGTCAATGATTAGATTGAGAATTGTAATTTCTTATTGTCAATTATTTCATTGACACTGGTAATGTCTTAGTATCAATGATTATATTAAGAATGGTAATGTCTTAGTGTCAATGATAACAGTGAGAATGGTAATGTCTTATAGTCAATGTTTACATTGGGAATGGTAATGTCATAGTGCCAATAATGACAGTAAGAATGGTAATGTCTTAGTGTCAATGATTAGATTGAGAATGGTAATGTCTTTGTGTCAATGATTAGATTAAGAATGGTAATGTTTTAGTGTCAATGATTACATTGAGAATAGTAATAATTTAGTGTCAATGATTATATTGAGAATGGTAATGTGTTAAATTCAATGATAAGATTGAAAATGGTAATGACTTAGTGTCTATGATTAGATTTAGAATGGTAATGTTTTAGTGTCAATGATGAGATTGAGAATGGTAATGTTTTAGTGTCAATAATTAGATTGAGAATGGTAATGACTTAGTGTCAATTATTACATTGACAATGGTAATGTCTAAGTGACAATGATTACATTAATAATATGTCAATGATTAGATTAAGAATGGTAATGACTAAGTGTCAATGATTACATTGAGAATGGTAATGTTTTAGTGTCAATGATTACATTGAGAATGGTAATGTCTTATTGTCAATGAATACATTAAGAATGCTATGTCAATGATTACTTTGAGAATGGTAATGTTTTAGTGTCAATGATTACATTGAGAATGGTAATGTCTTAGTGTCAATGATTAGATTGAGAATTTTAATGTGTTAGTGTCAATGAAAAGATTATGAATGGTAATGTGTTTGTGTCATAATAAGATTGAGAATGGTATTGTGTTAGTGTAAATGATTAGACTGAGAATGGTAATGTGTTAGTGTCAATGATTAGATTGAGAATAGTAATGTCTTAGTGTCAATGATTAGATTGAGAATTATAATGTGTTAGTGTCAATGAAAAGATTATGAATGGTAAAGTTTTAGTGTCAATGATGACTTTGAAAATGGTAATGTGTTAGTGTCAATGATTACATTGAGAATGGTAATGTCTTAATGTCAATGATTAGATTAAGAATGGTAATTTCTTAGTGTCAATGATTAGATTTAGAATGGTAATCACTTAGTGTCAATGATTACATTGAGAATGGTAATGTATTATTGTAAATGATTAGATTGAAAATAATAATGACTTAGTGTCAATGATTAGATTGAGAATGGTAAAATTTAAGTGTCAATGATGACTTTGGAATGGTAATGTCTTAGTGTCAACAATTACATTAATAATGTTATGTCAATGATTAGATTAAGAATGGTAATTTATTATTGTCAATGATTAGATTGAGAATCGTAATGCCTTAGCGTCAATGATTAGATTGAGAATGGTAATTACTTAGTGTCAATGATTTGATTAAGAATGGTAATGACTTAGTGTCAATAATTAGATTAAGAATGTTAATGACTTAGTGTCAATGATTACATTGAGAATGATAATGTCTTAGTGTCAATGATTAGATTAGGAATGGTAATGTTTTAGTGTCAATGATTACATTGAGAATGATAATGTGTTAGTGTCAATGATTACATTGAGAATGTTATGTCAATGATTAGATTTAGAGTATAATGTCTTAGTGACAATGATAAGATTAAGAATGGTAATGACTTAGTGTTAATGATTACATTGAGAATGGCAATGTGTTAGTGTCAATGATAAGATTGAAAATGGTATTGTGTTAGTGTCAATGATTAGACTGAGAATGGTTATGTGTTAGTGTTAATGATTAGATGTAGAATGGTAATGTTTTAGTCTCAATGATGACTAAGTTTTGGAGGATGTCAGGAGGAGCATACCAGTTTACAATAACTTCTATTAGTGACCATAAAAAGAGCAATTAAAAAAGGATTATAAGTTAACCAATTACAATCTTAGAAGCCCAACTACTAAGTACTCTAAGTAGTAAACTCACTTTAATTTTCATAATAACACTTTGAAAAAGTTTTCTCTATTAAATCAATTATTTTATATGAGTCAAACAAACATGGTTAAAGGAAACGAATCACAATATAATCATATGTAGTGTAAACAAAATGTTACTTCGTGACCAAAGATTTGATAATTTGACTAAAAAAAAGCACAATGGCATTGTATTCACAAGAATTCATTCAATCTCGTTTTCACTATGCATGAAGATAAACATAGTCCCCTTTTCTAAAGACTCAATATTCAAACTTTTGCACAATGTAATCTTATATGTACACGAAGATGGCTGCAAAGTCTTGAAAACAAACAAAAAATGAACTATATCTGGATCATTAAATTAGGTTTGGTCTAAGTCTACCTTGTTTCTCAATATCTCTATTATACACTGGCAATCTACGTATAAATCATTACGCTGCTTGGCTTTGTAGCACTGGCAAAGATATTTATATATATATATATTGTAACGTTTCTCACTACCCAGGCACTCTGCAAACTGCACCACACGACACAACCAATTAAAAGAATGTGACAACTCAGGGCTAAAAAACAGTTTAATATCAAATACATCACAGCCAGACAGGGGACCAGACAAAAGTAGATTAACCGGTACCAGCATTTTAGTACATTTTAGTTTTGAAAATGATTTAAGGTGGTAGAGGAGACAATTGCAAGCCCGCTAAAGTTTAAAATCCGTAAATGTTCACATTACCTAGCTAATCTTTGAATTGGGTTGGACATAGTTGGTGCATAAGCAAACATTAGAGTTGCATTAGAGAATAATCCATTTGGTTTATTGGCTTGACCACATAACATACGTTGAAATCCTTGAGTTGTCACATATAAACAGTATCCATGCCACAGCAGCAATAACGTTGGAGGGTCAACAAAAAATTACAAAGATACCCTTAAGAGTTCTCTCAAGGTGTGTGAGGGAAACGATCCTTTCTCATTGCCTGAGGCCGTGAGTGTCGTGTTTCATGATATAAGGCAAGGAGCTCGGTAATCAACAAAAAACGTAGATCTAAGAATAAAAAAAACGGAAAGTGAGAAAAGAAGCAGGCATATCTGCAGCAAACCCAAGTTACCAATGCCGTCTATGAGGTCGGCTTTTTTAAAGTAAAAAATTGGACTCCATAGCCATCTTTAAATTCATAGAAAATGGGAAATAATCTCATCTTAAGTTACGAAGGAGGAGCTATATATTTAATCTAGCTGATCTGCTCATTAACTGATTAGCTATCGGTTACGTTAATGTGCGAAATCGACATTTTGCCTCTAAATATAGGCATAATGTTCATATTAACGGTTTAAGTACTCTTAGGGTTAGGATAGGGTTGCAAGCTCCTGCAAATAACTATAAAATAATAATTCAATTTATTAAGCGCTGTTAACAAAGCACTATAAACTCTTGCAGAGCTGACTTTTTGTGTCAAAACGCAAGAGTTAAGTCGAAGATAACTACAACATTACGTAGTACCTGGACAAGTGGATCCTGGTAGTTGGTGATAAATACAAAATGTGTACTCTTCTAATTCTGTTCTAATGTTGCTGCTCGGCGGTCTGGAAGTTCAACAAGAAAACAGCGCCCACTTTCTCTTTCTACTGCGCCAAATACCTATATTGTTCATACCTCACAACCAGCAAAGACATACCTGACTTACTAGGCGTCCCATTTTTACCACTGGAGCAATACACCACAGGTGCGTTATGTAAGTCAAACTCATACGGTACGTCACACACGCACACCAATCACCGTTCACAAGAGTGGAGGGGAGTAATAGGGGGAGAAAATGAAAGAATGTCAAGAGGAGGGGAGGGAAGAGAAATTGGGGAAAGAAAACTAAGTCTTAATAGTAAAAAGGGAAGGGGGGGGGACAGAAGTTATCTAAGACGCCCAGGATGACATCACATCCAGACGATGGCTGCTAGCGGCTCCTGGATGTCCCTCTTTGCTTTAGCAGAGACAAGGGGAGGGAAGCGACCTCTGTGACCCGAGTTGAGTCTGTCTTGGTCCAATGAATGAAAAAGGGTTTGTGTTTAAAGGAGATGGACTGGGTGACAAAATCAGCTCTTCTATTAGCATATGTGATGTAATACTAAAATATGATTTTATTCTTTTTGACTCACAATCGACTGGTGTCTGGAAATTTAAGCTCCAAGTAATTTAGTCACCCGGAAATTTAGGAACCGGGAAATCGGGCACTTTTTGACAAGGCGGAAAATTAGGCACTCTTCAATAGAGACTTAATTTAGAAGAAAATTGATTTTTTAGCGCATTTTATTCCGAAAAGACCAACTGTAATATTGGTATTATAATCAGGACAATGTCTGTCTTTGACAAAACAGAGACTAAGCATACTGAAGTAAGCAACAGAACTATCAGGTTACATCAATGGTAATTAGATTACTGATGGTAATTAAATAAAAAAAAATATCGATTAATAAAAAAAGCTTTTGCTATGATGAAAGAGCTATATTATAGTGAGCTTTTAGCCTAAGTCTTTCGCCCCAATCACTTTGTGCATAAGCATTTCCCTGTTAGCAAGCACTGATAGTCACGTCAAAGCATATCTTCATTGGCCTACAGCGACAAGAGTACCTGTTTGATTCCGCAACGCATCTGGCCCCTAATACAGTAAGATTCACACCTGGAAGTCATCATTCTCTGGTCAATCTGTTGTTCACGCATCCAGCTCTACGCCCCCACCCCTCACCCTGCCCGCTCCCGCAGTTTCACCCCACCCCCTGACTCCCTCCCAGCCCGCTTCCGCAGTTTCATCCATTTCTTGAACCTGTCAGTCAGCTTCAGTGACCTTGGCTACCTAGTCACATTCCTTGTACCTCGTATATTTCTATTAAATAATAAATATTTATAAATAAAATTCTTTTCTATAAAAACCTAAGTTATTTATTGCGTGTATCCTCCGGCACATACTAGATACTATGCAACAAGTCTCATAACACACAACATTACACTAGACTAGTCCACTAGATTTAAGCTTAGATCTATTTAAATTCAACATTCAATTCAGCTTTATTGAAAAATGTTTCAAGTTGTCAGCACCTTAAATCTTCATCAAAACATTTAAAATATAATTTCATAGATCTATACAATAATTCCATCATATGTAGTCCTAAATCTATTTAAATTCAATTTTGATAACATAAAAAAATGTATACCTAGATTTACGCTTTATCATGTTATTGTTGTCATTTTAATTTGAGAATAATATTACTCTCCCCCCCCCCCCCAATTCCCTATGTATTCCTATTATTTCTAATTGTTTTGTTTCTTCCTCTCTGGGTTCCAGTCTAGTCTTGCAATGTTGTCTGCTGTTCTTCCCATTGTGTGCCCAATGCATCCCCATGTGCATCATTTGATTAATTAGTTTAGTTGTGCTGTCTGGTTGTTTAGGCAACTCTAGCTCCTTGGTCACAGACTGAGATGTACAGATCAAACCCACCCAGTAGTGCTACCATCTGCCTACAGACTGTGATATAAATTCTAGTTGGAGCCGGAGTCAGGGCCTCCTGACCTGCTAACACTTTACTTTTTATTTCTAAAAATAGATGGTTTTAAAAGATCTTTATTTAGACTACTAAACATTATTCATTATCATAGTTTATAATATTTTTTCAGATATATATATATATATGGAGAGAGAGCATAAAGGAAGGGTCACGGATTGCAGATGTCATACACAACAGAAGCAGAAAGAAGGGTAAAAATGCAACGGCGCCTGGTGATTATATATACCCAACCTGCGATCGCAGCAGTGTATCAAGGATTGGCCTCTTTAGTCACACAAGAAGTTGCAAAGGTAAAAGATCGTCTCTCCAGATGTAAAATGCCGCAGAATATATATATATATATATATATATATATATATATATATATATATATATATATATATATATATATATATATATATATATATATATATATGTTTACAGGATTTGATTTGGTGATCCCTCTTCAGAAACATCAGGTATGTTATTTAAATTTATGCATTAACAACCAAATAATAATGACTAGATATTTCTTATGAAATAATAGTTATTATGTGTACTCCTCAAAAGTTGTATTGGAATAATTTGTTTTTAAAACAAAGCTGGACATTAAATTCAATTGTGATTGATTTCAACCCACTGATACAAGGGGCATGCTTGCAAGTATAGCAGCCAAAAAAAAACTAAATAAACAATAACCATACTTTTAGACTTAGATCCTCCCCCTCTGTTTGGTGCATTGAGTGGCAAGCTGTCTCCAAAAAGATCTGTCTGAAGTCTGTTCACCCATATTTATAGAAATATAAAAAGATTCTGACTTCTAGAAAAGATAAAAAAATGGAAAGGCTAACTAAACTTTGACAATGTAATGGAAAAAAATCAATGTTGAACCATCCTAATAGTTTGTGATGAGAAATGTCATCAGCCACCTTGGCAGCAGTACCAAAAAAACTGCCAAGCCAAATGTTAGGCACTGTCATTTTTGTCTAGTAAATGATGTTTCACAGCAATACAGTGCAGCCCTTCATCAGAACAATGTTGCCTGAGTACTGAAACTTAAATAAGTTTAGAAACCTTTGAAAGCATCTTGTCAAATTACAACCAATACCTTCTGAAGAACTTTATAAAATGGTACTCAAAACAGCTTAGTTTTCTCTTTTAGTGAGTGCTGACAAAACATTAATGAGGAAGTGGACTCAAGATAAGGATACCATCATTATATTACATTTAACTTATGCATTACACTTTTTATATTTTAAATTTTGCATTTTAAAATGTAATTTTTGCTGCAATATTTTATCAACTTTTTTTTTTTTAGATCAAAGGAATGTACATGCTGCTGATATAGAAAAAGTTTCTGACTGCTTACAGATCAGTGTTCTTATTTCTGCTATTGATTTACTATTGCATAATAAATAAACATGTAATGATCAATCACATTTTTATACCAAGTTCATCTAATGATTTACACAGCATATTATCAGCATTCACAGTTCATCTAATGATCTACATATGAAGCAGCACCATGCAGAGCTAACATCACCTACTGAAGAGAGTTTCCATCATGCTTTAGCAACAATCCAAAAACAAAATGAAAAAGTGGTTTCTTTGTTTGGGACAAGTCCTGAAAGGCCTTCAGAATCTGGGAGCACACTATTGTTAACAAGCAGTGTGTCATATGACCAGCACAATGACCAACAGCCTTTACTTTTCGAACCAAAGTCAGGTAACTATGAAACTATCTAAAGCACATAGGAGTCTAATGACACATTTTTACTAAACTTTAAATTAAATGGATCTTAAATGTCTAGTGAAACATTGTAATCAAACTATGATTTTTTAATATAGTCTAGTAAAACGTTATGATTAAACTTTGTTTAGTGCATAAATGTCTAGTGAAAAATTCTGATAAAACTTTGTTTAGTTCATATGAGTGTAGTGAAAAATTGTGACCCAACTTTGTAATATGCATAAAAGTCTAGTGAAACATTTTGATCAATTTTTGTAAAGTTCATAGATGTCTGGTGAAACAATCTGATCAAATCTTTTTAGCGCATAAAAATCTAGTAAAACATTCTTATCACCTATGCTTATCTTATAGAAGTCTAAAAAAAAGTTCCCTTTTCAGTCCTTGTAATCTATAGGAAAGTTGATATTAAGGTTATAAATCTGTTTTTGTGGCCTACAGTTAACAAGCAGTTTGTCATGTCTCCTTATTAAAGGTTCTGGATTTGTTAGTGGTTTGCAGCTTGTTCATATTTCCTTTTTGAACTCATTAGTATTTCTGAACTTCTTTTTAATTTCTTAGACAGCTCATTAGGAGTATGGAACCCTTTCCTATGACAACTTTTTAGGAGTGTTATGGTATCATTGATATGTGTGTGTGTGTTTTATGATTAGGGTTAGTTATGCAATGAGAATGATGCAAGATAAGCCGCCTTGTCATTAGTGTTCTTGACTCCAGAATGCCTATTTGAAAGTACATTTTTTTAGTGAGTTAGATTTTCTTTGGAATACAATTTTTTCATTATTACTAAGTTTATTACATTTAGGCTTTCCCCCAGGATAGATTACAGTTATTCATTTCATTTAAACTTGATTTTCTTTATAATGTAATTCAAGTTCTGTTTTGTTTGTTGTAAAATGTTTTACATGTTTCGGATGTTCCTTCAGAGTTGAAGATAATTACTTCCTAGTCCTAACCTCCCGCAGGACGACAGGGGATGGGAGCGGGCAGGGTTTGAACTCTGGACCATCGATAAATCTGAACGACAGTCCAGCGCGCAAACCACACGACCAGGCAGCCATCCAGTTCTATTTAGTATTAATCATAAAAAATCAATAAGTAATTTCAAGTTAAGATGTAATATACCTTTAGTAGTTTAATTGTGTACCAGCAGTTTGGTGCTTCAGGTCAACAACCATACACTACAAGGAGTTGTCAACTGGTTGATACTTACTTTGAGAACTCATTAGGAGTTTGCAACTTGTTAACATTTTCTTAGCTCATCAGGAGTTTGCATCTTGTTCATATTTTCTTAGATCAGTGTTTCCCAAACTGTGTTCTGTAGAACCCTATTTAACTAGTAACCACAACATAAATTTATCTCTGTAAAAAAAAATGTTTCGCTAATGACTCAAAATGTGTGAAGTGTTCCATTAAGAAAAATAATGCCTTAGAGAACTAACTAAGAGTTTGCAACTTGTTCATATTTCATAATATATAGCTCATTAGGAGTTTGCAACTTGTTTATATTTTATTATACAACTTATAAGGAGTTTGAAATTCATTCATAATTCCTTGACAACTAAAGGAGTCTGCAACATGTTCATGTTTACTTAGACAGCTCATTAGGAGTTAAGAACCTATTCATGTTTCCTTAGAGAACTTATTAGGTGTATGGAACTTGTTCATATCTTCTTGACAGTTCATTAAGATTCTGCAATTTGTTCATTTTTCATTTGACAGCCCAATAGGAGTTCAGGACTTGTTCATATTTCCTTTCTTGAAGGTCACCAATACATTTCTGTAAATAATGTTGAATAATGTCTATATTCAAATTTTTTTGAAATACTAAATTTGATTTAAATGGCTTTGGTTAGATTAAAATCATGTCTGAAACTTTGTCACAAGTTTAGAGATTGTCTATTCTTACTCTTAATTTTACCTTTTTATTAACTTGCGTATTTTTGTTTTTATTTCTTACTCATAATTTTTACCTTTTTATTAACTTGTGTATTTTTGCTCTTTTTTTAGGACACTGTTCAAAGATATTTTAAGATGTTGGCCTCACATCTTGACACTTGTTAGAGTGTAAAGATTTGACTTAACAAATGTTAAAATAAAAAGAGCACATTGTGGAGAGTTGACCGTCATTAAAAAATGTACATGTACTTATTCTGTTTAAAAAAATGTCCCTCTAACAAATAAAAAAAAAATAAAGTAAATATATTACTCTTCTTTTTTGTAAGGTTTAGCTGATTTGCTTCACTTTCTTACCTTTTTTTTTTTTACACTTATAATAAACTTAGGAAATCAGTATTTGCTCAGGCTATGAGCAAACTACAAACAAAACCAACTGAAATATACAGAAACTAGTTGACACAACATAACCTGTGGTAAAAAAAATGGGTTAGCTGATTTAACTAGAAAAAAAGCAGAAAAATTAGAGACCACTCTATTTGAAAAGTACAACAATCCAAAGTTATGTACTTAAAATCCGACCAAAGAAATGAAAAAAAAGGCAAACATAATGGGGGGGGGGGTCACTTTATCACATTGTCAATGTTTGGGACTGTGATAGAAGTTAGAAAAAAATTAATAAAATTTGTACTAATTAAAAATATATATAAAAAAAGTTTTTTTTAAACATTGTGTTTATTTTTTAGATGGCCACCATCTCCATAGAGACCCAAAAGACTAGACTAGACATGCCTAAAGCCTATCTTCTTAACTATAAAGTTATATAAAAAAATTGAAATTTCACAGTACATCCCCCTTATGTAAAATAGGCATATTGATCATTTTCTTATAAAATTGATTTAATTTTAGCTCTTTAAGGCATTCTGCTAAAAATTATCTTAATTGATTTATTAAACTTAGAGGATTTGAATTTTGCTGATGATATTTAGCTTCTATTTCATTTTTAAAAATGTCAGTCTAAAATTGGGCTAGCAGGCTACTAAACCAGATTATGATAATAAAATGCCTAGTAGACAATCTATTACTTTGGATGGATGTCTGTTACAGTCTGTCAACAACCTGAGTTGTATTATGAATGAAAAAATGCTGATGTCAAAGCAATGGTTAGTAATGCAAGAGTCTCCTCTATACAGCTCAAGAAAATTCAGACCTCAAAAGGCATATCTTTGAGAATTTAATTTATATTTTTCAAAACTGATAGGTTTTGCACTATGAAAGTATGAATTTGATATCTAGCTAAGAACAACTAGTAACACCTGTAATGTAACCAAGATAAATGGTACACACTGACTTGCTGGTCATCAAAATGTAGAATGGTCTGTGTTATTGTGTCCCGGACCTACACTTAGCATGTAACAAATATAAATAGTACACACTGACTTGAGTCCAATTTTAATAATAATAATATACTGTAACTTCAAGCATTCAGTTACAAATCACTGGTTGAATGAGAAAATGCTGGATATCCTTCATAGCTGTTACACAAACATAATCCACATATAGAAATACAGTTACAAATGCATCAAAGTGATATCAAATAATAATTCCTTTAGAATAAGTATATCTCTGGTCAGTTGAGCATTATCCAAAAGTTCCATTAAATGTTTGTTCTAAACAATGTTTTCAATTTATAATTAAGATTTAATGTTGGTATATGTTTAAAAAAAAGAAAGTCTTTTGTTTGGTATTTAATTCATGTCTGAATTCATATCAATATAATGAATTTTAATGGTAAAAAGATCAGTGGCTGTTATTCATCTCATTTCTTTCTCCAGGATTGTCAGACTTCTGCTAGATGTTGATCTTTTCATCACAACACCAATAACTTCTTCTTGGAGTCAAGTAACAGTGTATATCACCTGAAAAAGCTATTTAAATTCCCTTAAAGATCACAAATTAATGCTGATGACATAAAGCACATTTATCCACGAAATCTTATGAACACATAATATTATGTTGTACAACTAAATAGTGGTGTCTGGAAATTTAGGCAGTGTGTATGTAGTGTATATGCTTATTTATTATTTATCTGTTTCTTAAACATAGGCTTATGTTCCCCGCGCTACCCAAACTATAATTCGGAGTGTGAAACATAACAGATTAACAGGTGCTATATTATGTTTCGTTTAACAAAGATTTTCTTACACTCTACATATTCCTCCCCCCCCCCGAGAGGTGGGCCAGGGGTAGTGGTAAGTATTATAATCACGGACTGAGAAGACCTAACGGCGAGCGAGAAAGGGGTTACGTCGTCACTAGATCTGTGTCAGCTCAATACAATTTTTTCTCTTCGTGGTGTAGTCTTAATCATAAACAGATAAAAATTAAAGTTTTAAGATACTGTTAATCTTCTATAATAAAATGCTTATTTCTTATAGTAATACGTTTCCCGCACTAGATCTTTATAATTTATTGTCATTGCTCTATATAGTATAGATCACTTACTCACAATGCATACTTTTGTTGAAAAGAAAAATAATTAAACATATCGTGTAGATATAGATGCGTGTTTCATTATGTTCGTGTATATTTTTGTTTTATTTTATCAATATTTCGCTTTGCTTGGTGACTTAATAGATAAAATATAAATCTAATTGTTAATATATATTTTGTTGTTGATAATTTCTTAAATAGAAAAAAAGAAGAAATAACAAGTTGTTCATCAAATGATTATTAACATTTTATTTAGACCTTCATTTGAGTAAATAAAAAAAAACATAGTTGAACGCATAAGAACAAAACACTCTCTTTAAAACATGTTATTTGAAGTTCAATATAGATAAAGGAGATCAATATGCTTAAAAACAACATGGTGGGCGGAATAGATCTAGTTATCTGGGCGTCTGAACTTCTAAATCTTGTATATCTAGTTCTAGATCTAGAGCAGGGCTGAGCAAATAACGACCCCCCTGGCCACAAGTGGCCCGCTGGAGTGTTTTATGTTCTAATATTACTGTAAGAACTGGTCGATGCTGACTGACAGTAATTTAACAGCAGTCGCAAGGATTACAACTAGTAATATATCTAAAACATTTTTAATCTTTTAATTTTCACAATGAAATCATTTTCTTTTTACTCCAGCGCAAGAACACCATCCAATCCAATCACTCGTTCAGCCTTTTTTTTTTTTTTATACATTTGCGTCATTCGCGATTTCACTAGTTGGTCACGTGACAGGGCCCAGCTCTTGTCCCTATCGGTTATACAAATGGGTCAAATGAAATTTTCTTTAATTGTGATTAATTTAATTTAGCCATAGAAAGAAATAATGATGTAGCGCTGTCTTTAATCTAGAATAAATAATCAATGTAATGTAGGTCGATTGTATTTAATATTTAATAGATCTATATCTCATGTTTATTGTGTATTTCAAATAAATGTTGTTGTTTTTTTAACTTTTTTTTGAGACTTCACGAAAGGTATTGTGTATGTGTTTTTTTTGTTTGTCTTTGACTGTTTACAAAACGTATGGTATTCTATTTTGGCCATATTTCATAATGTGTAGCAATTCATCACTTTTAATTTAAATTTATTCTAGTTTACTAGTTAAATTTATATGAAGAGATGCTCGTCCCTCCTCTTTTCGCATTCCGGACTTGGGACCAGACAGTGGTGAAGTTGCCGACATTGCAACTAACTAATCCTAACTATAGGCAACATTTTTTTTTTACTTTCATCATGTAGGCTTCTTTTACACTCATATCCGTCATGTAGTCTTGTTCAACCCACCCACATTTGCTTATCTTCTTAAGAGTGGTCCAGATGTTTAATTATGCCTTATGGTTAACACTCTTTAGGGCCTTCCTCTGCCTATAAATCCCCCTTTTTTATGTACTTATTAAAGCTGGATACTCTAGTTAACACCTAGTTGAATGCTAGATAGAATGGCAGCTATAGAAGTAATAAAAATTTATATAAGGAGAGATGGTTCATTGAAAAGTCATTGTCTTTTACACTCATCTACGCGTTTGCAAAACATTGGTAAAAAGATTTTTAAATGAGAATAGCTTTGAGAATTTTAAAATAGTTTTTTAAATGTATTTATATGCCTATTGTATATTTTCACTATAAAGTAAACAATGAACTAAGAATTTTAAAAAAATCTAAACATCTATAAACATAATTAAAAAGAAACAAAAAAATAACAACAACACAAAACTTCTTTATTTCTTTCTTTAGATATACATAAATAAAATTAGTTTTAACATAAATGATCAGTGCAGAACACCATACTTTTTTTCGGCTAAACAAGTGGAGAAAGAGAGATAGGTGTGCGCTGTTGGGTCATGCCATTTCGTCAGCGTACTGATAGACAATTGAAAACTTATTGACCTAAATTACAAGGCTCCCAACCTGTATTTATTTAATTATACTTTTGATTTAAGCCATTATTTTTATTGGGACATGATTATAACACAAATTAATCAGATCCTGTACCTTAGAATTAGATCTAGACATCGCCAGGAAAAAGGGAGGGGGAGGGGTCATGAATGTCATGAACATTTTTTTTCGCAATTAAAATAAAAATATAAAAATAAAAGTCATATGGATATATAGAGTTATTTAAACACTCATTGCATTTTGTTTTGCAATATTTTTGAAAGCTGCGAAGAAGGTTTGAATCTTTAAGCCACATATACTTCAGTCAAATGTGTTTACGAAACCTGGCGCGGTCCAATAAACGACAACTTGTCGTTGACGTGGCCGTCTTATTAGTGTAGATTTGATATCCTAGTATCTAGTTCTAGAGTATTCTAGACCTAGATTGGCTAGATATACATTTCTAGATCTCTTACGTAGATCTAAATCCATATTGTAAAATTCTAGATCTAGATCTATAATATGTCTACTTCGGGATTGTAGCATTCACCAACCTATGCTTAGATAAGTTAGATCGCGATTTTCTAAATCAAGTAGATCATACTCTTACTCTTACATATCTATCTTAATATCTAGAATATAGACTTGTGACTCTTTCGGCTTCTGTTGCCAGAGTAATTTCCTTGTTTAAACCAATTTTAATTTCTAGATCTACGAAGTCTACACGATGACGATTCTTTAAAAACATTATTTGATTTAAGAAATTGTTGGATAAAATTAAACTTTAAAAAGAATTAAGCAAAGTTATAGATCTCTAGATTCTTATCTACGTAGGACTAATAAGTTCACTTCAGCTGTGAGCCTGTGTTAAAGCGTCCATTGACAACCAATCATATAAGAGAAAAAAAATCACGCGAACCAATCGGATTATTCTTGTCTGTAAACAGAAGATATATATATATATATATATATATATATATATATATATATATATATATATATATATATATATATATATATATATATGTCTTAGCAGTTCTTTTTATAGTCAAGAAACGTATTTATATAGGAGGGAAGAAACTTCAAACTTAAATCATTAATTTTCATTGGATGTCTTTTTATAGTATGACCTTAAAAAAAAACAACAAACGATGAGACCAAACATGGCGGGCTCCCTTTAACCATTGTGTATGAATATCAAGTAAAAACAATGAATCTTTTGGTCATTTTCAGCTCTTATATGACAAGGTGACCATTATTAAATGCATTTTTACATAAAAAAATAATATTTTTCAATGTAATCATTAAGTAAAATGCGTGCAGCACGGGGCTTTAGTGAATGAATGCTTACATATAGTGGCGTCCCATACACGACAGCAGGATCTCATGAGGATGCTGGGGGATTATGTGCTGCTCCATGCAGCCAGTCTGCCAATGTGTGTGTGTATGTATGTGTGTGACACTGTGTGAGGGATTATAAATAAGCGAGAAAAAAAAAAGTAAGATTACTAAGATGCATCACTTTTTAATTGAAGATTGGGTGGTAGTGCAAAAAAATAAATAAATCCACCAATGCACCCACCCATCATTGACAGAAAAAAAAAAGATTCCAAATATTATCTATTAAAGGCATTAAAGGGAAACTCCGATAGTTTTTCAAATTTTAGTTATTGACTTATTTAAATTCTGCGTAAAAAGTTGTAATAGTAAACATTATATCATTTGTTATTTAAATGCTCAGAAAATTTTATATTTAATAAATTAGACAGAAAATTCTCCACGCCCCCAAAAAAACGGGGTTCTGTGAGATTTTGTTTTAAGTTATTTCATGCGTCACTTCACTAAACAATACTGAAAGAGAAACTTGAAACTTTAACCAATCGTATCGCTTCATTCTTACAGTAGCTATTAGGCTGTTAGGCTTAGTGACGGCCTAGTCCAGAGCTATGATACAGTTATTTATATAAACATGTATAGATAGATCCAAAAGCATTAGGATAACTAACTCCAGAAAAAAAGTAACATTTTCATCTAAGCCTCTCCCTATCCCAAGAAGTAAATAGATCGTGTGTCTGAATGATTCGAACAAACTGGTCAGTGTAAGACTAGTCTAGACTACGTGTAGTCGGTCATGACAAGACAACCGAGCGATAGTGTTTGTTGTGTGTTGAGTGGTCTGGCGAGAAAATACACACTGCCGTGATTAGTCAAGCATGTAAATCTACTTTTAATACGCATTTTTTCTTTGCTTACAAGATCCTAGATCTAACTGCATAGACAAAGATATATTTCTTTTACGAGAATGTAAACTTTGCTGTATGGTCTCCTGTTATACTTTCAATAGTCAATAGATTAAAACACCTTTGTGACGTCACATAGAAACCCGGTGAAAGTCTGACTGTTTTGGATGCGCAGAAAAATTACGTCAGAAAAACATCAATAACTAAGTTATTATTGCAAATAAAAAAAAAAAGAATCATATATTCATTATCTGTAAATCAAAACACATATTATATCAAAAATTGTCAAAGTCATCGGAGTTTCCCTTTAACTCCATATGACCATAATAAAGGCTAAAAGAAAAAAAAGATCGATATCAATTTCCACCTTATCTTAAAAATATTACATGTTGACAGCATCATAAATCAAAATATAACTTCGCAGATCTATTTTCTAATTTTACTATTCGACTAGATATAAGCCTAGATCTATTTTAATTCAATATTTATTTCAACTTTATCTTCATAATAATACATGTCAATAGCACCTTAAATTTTAATCAAATTATAACTTCACAGAACTATTTATGTCTCTAAGTAGACCTTGCTACCACTGGCCAGATTTTTTGCGTTGTCTAGGCGCTGGATCAAGACTAAAAGTAGTTTCCAAGGGGGGAATAACCTAGTGGATTTTTAATATCGCCAGCTTAAAACTGATATGGAAAAAAACAACAACAACAGAAATAATAGATTTATATCGCCAGATTATAACTGATAGGAAGAGAATAAGAATAAAACATATAGAAATGCATTGATGCATTTTAAGGTAATAGTTTTTGTTACCTTTTTCAATCTTATAAATTTTATCAGAGTGTACTAAGTCAGGTACAATGCACAGTTAGATACCAAAGTATTGTGCACCTTAATGTGGTTGTCATGGCCGGGGGTGTCAGTGGGGATAAGCTTCCATTGTATATAAAATACTCCTAAAGGCAAGCGTCTCAGATAGCCTCTGACAACCAAGTCCAGCACCTGGCCTTCTCGTGTGGCTTAGATACTAAGCCCGGCAAAACTGCTCTTACTAACAGGTGAAGGCGGATACTTGGCGCCACAAAACCGGGAGCTTCGGGTAAATGGAGCTCGTCAGCCTAGTTAGGCAATTCATCTAGGGGTACTGTGATTTCAAACCCTTGCTGCATTGCGGTAACAACCTCACGGAATAATCAGGAGTGAAGCCCCTTAGGCGTTGGGAGTATAAACCGTGAAATTTCCTCCAGCAGCTTCTGCAACTATGTTGGTGCCAAATGTAACTCGAAGCGTTCTTTTGGATCTCATCAGCAAGGTTGAGAGAGGGACCATGACGCATGAACAGAATAGTACACTATTTTGGGTTATAGTGATTTTCAGAATTTTAAGTTTTATCTTAAAATTGATTTTTGCAAAAGATCAAGACAAATATTGTTATAGCTATAAGCAAGAGTAATACATCTTTTTAGAATATAATGTAAAAGCTCTTTTGTCATGCTACTGTACATATTTAAATATCATTCTCACATAGAAATTCTAAATGCATTTCTTCTTGGATAGTAAAAATTACTTTATTATGAAATAAGTACAGAATTATAAAGACATTTATTTCAAAGCTCTTTATTATCATTGAATAAATTATATTATCTACTCGTAGGAATGAAAAAAAAGTGTGCAGTATAGTTGCTACACAGAAAGACCTACAATTATGTCTAATATTACAGAAAATCATTCTTTACATAACAATGATTTTTAATAATAAAAAACTGCATTTAAATATTACATAGCATACTAACTATCAGTACCTAAAACGCAATTAAACTATTATTTAATACAAAACTATATGATTGAGCTTTTTATAAGCAAAATTGTAGTCAAACTGAATATCCATTTGATTGGATCAATAAAAATTAACTTATCTTAGAATGGACCTCATTCACCAACATTTAGTCACGTGATCTTATTGATAAAACAATGAAAAAAACTGTCTCGTGACAACCATCATAAATTAAACATGAGATCGTAAATTATATAGAAGAGATAAAGCACCACGTGGCTAAATGTTGTTTGTTTACAATTGGTGAATGAGGTCCATTGAAAACTATCTAAGATTCATAATGCCCCCCATAATGAAGAATTACAGAAATAGTTAAGACTAACATAAGCCTAACAATAAAATGTATAGTTCTTATTTAATTAACTTTCTTGACATTATTATAATTAAGCCACATAAGAAAACATATGTAAATTGTCACTAGCTTTAACAAAGCTTCGTTGATGTCTTTGTTGATTTGTGGAGAGGTATCAATCTTGGCTAGTATGCTGGAAAAAATTTGAAAAGAATATTTATTAAACTGCTTTATAAATAAACTAAATCCATAACATATATAAAAATAAAAAGTATGTAATACATATATCAAGATCTAAAAAAAAAAAAATTGAAAACTAAGGGCTTAATTAAATGACATTATAATATTTTGTTACTCGCCAGCATTGATTATTTCAACCAAACAATTGAAATAGCCTTATTTTTAACTTTTCACAATTTCTTTTTAATTAAGGGCCACCAAATTCACCTTGCCTATGGCATCCAATCCCCAAAGGCCAGCACTGCCAGCACAATGGCCATATGCAAATACTTTTCCCCAACTAATGTCAGGTACCCATTAAAGTTGGGTGGGTTACTCCGAGGCGCCCTTTTAATTCCTGAATTAAAAAAAAAATTCTAACCTTTGCTAGAGACCATAGTCTTGAGTAAACTGAGAAATAAGATGAGATTGTCTAGATGACTAACAAGATCTAGTGACAATCTAGTCTAGAGTCTATTGAAAAATATAGAAATAGAATATATTATTTAGCTTTAGATCTAGAATCTAAAATTATTATAAACTCTAATCAAGATTGACTAGATCATGATAGATGAGTAGAGATCTAAATTTATGTTCTCTATGTTAGATAATAGTTTTTGCATCCATTTTTTGGTATACGCTTCTTTCACCTACTAACTAGATGATTAGGTGGCTGAAGGTTACAACATCATAAAGACTGGGGTTTTGAATTCCAGGATATTTATGATAATTCCAAGTCAACCCAACTCTAATGGGTACCTAAGATCAGTTGAGGAAAAGATAGGTGTAAGATAATACCTTAATAACATTCAGTAATAGTAAATAATTACCTGATGCATGGCTAGTCCAGCTTTCTCTGGAAATGTTCCAGCCCAGTGCACACATCTTCACAATGAATCTAATTACTGCAAAATAAAAGGTAAACTTGCATCATGTGAAATAAAAAATAATTAAATTTTTATTCAACCAGTGTCAATATGAAAAGTCATCACAAAAAAGCAAATTTGGATTATAATAGCTAAAGCAAAAAAATAAAAATAAAATCTAAATAACCTAAAAAAGATAAAATATAAGTTTGATTCTGAAAGGCCATAACAAAATAATACAAGATAATTCCAGACAGCCACTACAAATAACACAAAAGTCGATTCCAAGCAGTCATAAAGAAAAGTTATCAAGTAGATTCCAAATATTAACTGCCAAAAAATAATCAAGTCAATTCTAAATAACAACAAACAAACAAACAAAAAAATGCAAAAGTCTGATTCCAAACAGCCATCACAAAAAAAAAAGCAACTAATTTAAACAACCACTATGAAAAACACAATATCAGACATTGATCATAAAAACACACAAATCCAATGAAGAGCTTAAGTAATATACACATGTTTGATTCTAAACAGCCATCTCCAAAGAAGAAAATGTCAATTCATTCAGCTACTAAAAAAAGCACATGATTCTTTAAAAAAAAAAAAAAAAAAAAATTCGCTACTGAACAATGATCACAAAAAACACACAAGTCTAATTTCAAACAGAGCTCATAAAAAGCCATCACAAAAAAAAAAGCCCACAAGTCTAATGCAGAACATTGATCACAAAAATGCACAAGTCCAATTTAAAACATTGATAAAAGAAAAACTAACAAATCTGATAAAGAACATCAATTAAAAAAACACATGTCCAAACTGCCATCAATAAAGACCCAAATGTCAATTCAATCAGCCACTACTAAAAAAAGCAGTTGATTTAAAAAAAAAAAAAACAAGTCTTATGCCGAACATTGATCACAAAAAAAACCCACCAAGTCCAGTTTCGAACTCCACACCGATCTTAAAAAGGAGGCATAAGTCAGACTTCTAACAGCCATCACATAAAATAAACAAATAAAAATGCCATTCTAAAAAAAACACAAAGTAAATGCACAACTCGGAATGTGAATATCCATCACAGAAAAACACAAGTCTTTTTCAAACAGCCCACACAAAAAATAAGTATGATTAAAAACACCCATCACAAAAATTTTAATAACCACCAAAAAAAAATGCGCAAGTCGGATTTATATTACTGATCATAAAAAGACACAAGTCCAATTCTGAACATCAATAACATAATCACACAAGTCCGATTCCAATCAGCCATTACAAAAAAGGACTATTTCATTCCAAACAGCCATCACGAAAAAAGCAAATTTCTTTTCAAACAGCCACTATACAAAACACGTTGATTCTAAACAAACAAAAAAAAAAAAAAAAAAAAAAACACAAGTCCGATGTCGAACATCAGTTACAAAAAAAAATTTAAAAATGTCCATTCTAAATAACCATAAAATGAATGCACTAGTTTGATTCCAAACAGCAATCACAAAAAAGCATATGTCGATTCAAACAGCGACTACGAAAAACTTGAATGCCAATTCTAAATAACCACATACAATTTTTTTTTAAATGTACAAGTTCTATTCCGAGCATTAATCACAAAAATGACAAGTAAGAATCAAACAGCTACAGCCATTGCAAGTCGATTCCAAATAGCCAACATAAAAAAAAAAAAAAAATTAAAAAAAAGGAAGTCGTTGCTAAATAATACACACAAAATGGACAAGTCCGATTCAAAATAACTGGTTAACAAAACTAATCCCAAGTCGATTCTAAACAGCCTCAATATTAACATGCCAGATTAAAAATAGCCACCAAAAAAATGCACAGATTAAAAAAAGCGGCACAACAAAAACAAAGCTCCAGATCAAAATAGCAACACAATACAAAATGCAATTTCGAAAATAGTTTAATTCCACAATTTAAATTACTTTAGTATTTATGAAATGATCACCATGACTACAAAATATTTTACAAAATACATTATTTTCTTACCTTTACCTAATCTGTTGAACCATTGGGGCACCACACAAGTTCTGTCAACCATCCTTCTTTATTCCTCTCTTTACTTGGCCTTGGATAAAACTTCATTTAATGTCAGACCTGCCAATTCTTTGAAGCCTTCCCATTGCTCTGTCTTTCTTTCATTCTTCCTTCTGGAACTCTATGGTAAAAGGACCATAATCCTGGTTTTATTTTCTTGAAAAGGGAATATAGAGATTAAGCCGCTTCTTAAAAAAATTAAATTTCATTTCTACTTAAAAAAAAACAACAAAATTAAGCTACAAGTTTATTACCCTTGTTATAATGTAATTATAACCATAGCTAGAAAATGTTTTACAAATACTTTAAATTCTTACCATTACCTATCAATCAGTCTGTTGAACCATGGGGGCACCACACAAGATCTGTCAACAGCCCTTCTATATTCCTCTCTGTACTTAGCCCTGGATAAACCATTTCATGGCAGACCTGCCCATTCTTTGATGTCTTCACATTGCTCTCTTGTCTTTCATTCTTCATCCTGGAACTCAATGGTGAAAGGAGCATAACCCTGGTATTATTTTCTGGAAATAAAAAAAGACTGATAAAGTCCCTTTATGTAATTAACACCATTTTTTTACAAAATACATTAAATTCTTACCATTACCTATCAATCAGTCTGTTGAACCTTGGGGGCACCACACAAGATCTGTCAACAGCCCTTCTATATTCCTCTCTGTACTTAGCCTTGGATAAACCATTTCATGGCAGACCTGTCCATTCTTTGATGTCTTCCCATCTCTCTGTCTTCCTTCTTTGTACACAAATGGGGAAAAAATGGACCATAATTCTTAAAAAAGAAATTTAAAATCATTAAATAAAATTTAATTTAATTTCTAATTATCAATAAAATATCTTACCAGAATGTTAGCCACACTTTCTAAAACTATGACCAGTGCCTTATTTAAATCTTGAATTATATTTCTAGTCTAGGAGTTCCAATCAATTTTGTTGTATACAAAGGCCATGATACTGATTATAGGAATATGCCAGATGTCTGTTTCAGCATCTGAGTAAATAAATTAATGAAACTCCTATGACTCTAAGTTAGGGTAATGTCATCTTTCATATCTGTATTTAAAAAAAACAAAAAAAAAAACAAAAAAAAACTGGACATACATTCCTCATAATCAGTTCCCATCCTGTTTGTCATTTAAATATTTTGGATATTCCTTTTACATTCCAGCCAAGATCTCGCAGCGGACAGTAGAATATGGCAGTTTAAACTTCAGATCATTGTGTCAACCGTCTCGTGCAAACCACAAAACCAGGCAGTTTAATCAAGATCCACCTAAGAATGCAAAATACTATAAGATACAATTTCACATTACATCTAGAAAAGGATAGCTATATTTAACTTGATCTAGTAGAAGATGTACAACTATCATACCCATATAATGTAGATTAACAAACTGATTCAAGATAAATACTATTAAGCCAATCCTACACCCATACTACTTGTATACATAAAATTGGGTGGATCTAGTATTTTAGATCTAGATAGACTAGATTCTTATTAAAATTCTAGATCTTTTCTATTAAGTAATAAAAATCTTTAAAATGTATTTTAATATGGATGAAGTTTAACAGAAATGATTGGAAAATAGTCGATGCCAATGCAGAGGCTCTTGTTCTCGTATGAGCCATAGTTGTCTATTGACTGAAGGTGGTGGAGATAATTCAACAAGATGATTTACAATGTAATTCAAGAGATCTGTCTAGGTTAGTTCATTATTTTTCTTGAAGATTTCTATGATCAAGTCTAGATTTTCTAGATCTAGCATCATATACAATAATTTCTAGAGATCTAGTGCTAAGTCCTATACATATGGGATCTAGATCTAATCAAGATCTATCTAAAATCAGAATAAAAAATATGGAATGTCACACTAGATTTAGAATAGAATAGCAAAGTTTTACCAATATCTAGATTTTTAGTCCAGTAAATCAACTTATATAGATCAAGATATAAATTAAATTCACCTTTATCTATCCCTTAGTCTGTTGGACTGTTAAGGCACCACACAAGGTTTGTCGACCATTCTTTTCCTCACCGTCTTTTGAATGACTAATTCCTGAGAATAGTAAACCGTTATTGTTAAAGAATATACAGGTAATCAGTGCTTTTTTGTAAAGAAAAAGGTGCCGGAGCTCAGTGATGGATTGCCTTTTAACAACTAATAAATAAATAATAAACTTTAAAATACAAAAGTAACTTTTTCGCTGCATTGAAAAAAGTGCCGGTACACTGTACCAGTGCTTACTGTAATGCTGCTGACCTGAAAAATTGTAGTTAAACTAAATAATACAGTAATATTAAGCCCATACTAATTAGTCTTAGATATATAGATCTAAAAATTATATTGGAATTGTGTAGATCTAGTCCAGTGATGCCCAACCTAATTTTACCCGCGGGTCATTATAATTTCCAACACTCATCTCGCGGGCCACATGAACGAAAAGTTATAAAAATAAAATAAAATTGTTCTGAAACTATTTTGGTAGAAACCTATGGATTTGACACTTAATTATTAGGTTATTTGACAATTATATTTTTTACGCGTCAGACAATAGGTTACATTCTCTACTTAAATGTGAGCAACACTGGCTCATGTTGTGGTCTCTTTTTGATAAATATCCTCCAATATCTAAGCATAGTATTTAACAATTTTTTATTCGCGACTCAAACCAAGAATGCCACCATATTTATTTTATAATGCCGTTTTTAAGTTGTTTTATTAAACAGCCACACTTTCTTTACAAAATAAATATGTTGGCTTATTATCATGTTGAACAAAAAAAAAAAAAAGTAAAGATCTGCTAACTTGTCCTGGTAGATTCTACATTCAGAGTCCCATTTCATAAACACACAAATGTTAAAGTTCATGGTACCAATCCATGAGAGAAAAAAGTGAGGGCCCAAACGTAGGTAAAGATACATTTTTTCAACCTTTTTTTTTTTTTTTGTTTGGAAGGTAGATTTCTACACATAGTGCCGACGTTTCGGCGGGCCGGATGGAACCACGTTGCGGGCCGCATCTGGCCCGCGGGCCGTAGTTTGGGCATCACTGATCTAGTCAATCTAGATTTCAAAGCAAAGAAAACAGAAGAACTGTGGACCATAAGGCAAAGACGATAGGATCGACATGGACCAAGCTGAAGAAATCCAGAATATTTATTGAAAATTTTTAGTTAGATCTAGACTAATAATCTAGAATACTAGGACTATAGTAATCTATACATTCTTTTCTAGACTCTACTAGACAAACTCTAATGATGATTCTAATATTAAATATGTAGATCTAGAGCAGTGGTTCCCAAACTTTTTTGTCTCGTAGACCCCTTGCCATGTTTTCTGCTTTTCGGTAGAACCCCTGCTTAACTTATATTTTTTTTTTTTTTATTTTTTTTTTTAGATAAATTTTTTTAAATTTTTATTTTTATTTATTTATTTTTTTTTTTTTAAATAATTTTTTTTTTTTTAATTTTTTTTTTTTTTCGAGAATTGACTATCCAGGTACTGACTTCACTGTAGACCAGTGGTTCCCAAACTTTTATAAAAAAAATTTTATAATTTTTAAAAAATTTTTTTTTTTTTAATTTTTTTTTTTTTTCGAGAATTGACTATCCAGGTACTGACTTCACTGTAGACCAGTGGTTCCCAAACTTTTATAAAAAAAATTTTATAATTTTTAAAAAATTTTTTTTTTTTATTTTTTTTTTTCCGAGAATTGACTATCTTGGGACTGACTTCACTGTAGACCAGTGGTTCCCAAAATTTTAGTAAATTTTTTTTTTTTTTTTTTTTTTTTTTAATGTTTTTTTTTAGATAATTTTTTTTTTTTTAATTTTTTTAGATAAATTTTATTTTAAAATTTTTTTTTTTTAATTTTTTTAGATAAATTTTGTTTTAAATTTTTTTTTTTTCTTTCGAGAATTCACTATCCCAGGACTGACTTCACTGTAGACCAGTGGTTCCCAAACATTTAGTAAAATTTTTTTTATTTTTTTATTTTTTTTTTTTTTTAATTTTTTTTTTTTTTTTTTTTTTTTTTTTTTTTTTTTTTTAATTTTTTTTTTTTTTTTTTAATTTTTTTTTTTTTTTTTGAGTATCATTGTAAGTATCATTGTAAAAGTTTTCACAAAGAGTTTCTCGTGTATCTTTCACGTGTCCGCCGAACTGTTTTCACTTAAGGGGAAGGGACGAAGGCCAGTAACTGGCCCCTTAGCCAGTAGGCTTCAAGCAGGAAGAGCTCATTAGCCACATAGCAGAAGGAAAACTGAATTTAAAAATCTGCTGCCTTGCAACTATTCCCAAACATGGGAAAGCTGTCGTGGGTCAACCCTGAGGAAAAATAAGGAGCTGGCAACCCCTAGGCAGTTTACAGCACACAGCGCTACACCCCATCAGAGCCTGTGACGCCACTGGTTCCTAACTGATCCCAAACTGTATATATTTCCTTTGCAAAGAATCACATAAGAAGCTTTTAATTTGATAACTCATGCCACCGATGTGCCCTTGAACTGTATTTTTGTTTAAAGAAATTCTTTTAATAATATCAGATGTAGGTGTGTGTAAAACAGTTTTCACAACTACAACGGCTGGTAAAATCAATGTTTTACCTATGTTTCCATATTTTGCTATAAGTAAAGAGATATTGTAAGATGCTCACAAACCAACATCTTCTCTATTTATATATGATGTTGAAGTGAGATTGTGTGGGTCTATTCTTAACTTTATTTTTGAGTGCTAGAAAATTTTTAAATCTTTATCTATTTTGTCAGGGTGACATTGTCTCAGATGATCCTCTAGCAATTGGTTTCGTATCTACCCATTCTTTCATGTCTTCACATTGCTCTCTGTCTTTCATTCTTCATCCTGGAACTCAATGGTCAAAGGAAGATAACCCTGGTATTATTTTCTGGAAATAAAAAAAGACTGATTAAGTCCCTTAATGTAATTAACACCATTTTTTTACAAAATACATTAAATTCTTACCATTACCTATCAATCAGTCTGTTGAACCATGGGGGCACCACACAAGATCTGTCAAGAGCCCTTCTATATTCCTCTCTGTACTTAGCCCTGGATAAACCATTTCATGGCAGATCTGCCCATTCTTTGATGTCTTCACATTGCTCTCTGTCTTTCATTCTTCATCCTGGAACTCAATGGTCAAAGGAGCATAGCCCTGGTATTATTTTCTGGAAATAAAAAAAGACTGATTAAGTCGCTTAATGTAATTAACACAAATTTTTTTTAAAAATACATTAAATTCTTACCATTACCAATCAATTAGTCTGTTGAACCATGGGGGCACCACACAAGATCTGTCAACAGCCCTTCTATATTCCTCTCTGTACTTAGCCTTGGATAAACCATTTCTTGGCAGACCTGCCCATTCTTTGATGTCTTTCCATCTCTCTGTCTTCCTTCTTTGTACACAAATGGGGAAAAAATGGACCATAATTCTTAAAAAAGAAATTTAATATCATTAAATAAAATTTAATTTAATTTCTAATTATTAATAAAATATCTTACCAGAATGCTAGCCACACTTTCTAAAACTATGACCAGTGCCTTATTTAAATCTTGAATTATATTTCTAGTCTAGGAGTTCCAATCAATTTTGTTGTATACAAAGGCCATGATACTGATTATAGGAATATGCCAGATGTCTGTTTCAGCATCTGAGTAAATAAATTAATGAAACTCCTATGACTCTAAGTTAGGGTAATGTCATCTTTCATATCTGTATTTAAAAAAAAAACAAAAAAAAAACAAAAAAAAACTGGACATACATTCCTCATTATCAGTTCCCATCCTGTTTGTCATTTAAATATTTTGGACATTCCTTTTACATTCCAGCCAAGATCTTGCAGCGGACAGTAGAAAATGGCAGTTTGATCTTCAGATCATTGTGTCAACCGTCTCGTGCAAACCACAAAACCAGGCAGTGTAATCAAGATCTACCTAAGAATGAAAAATACTATCAGATACAATTTCACATTACATCTAAAAAAGGATAGCTATATTTAACTTGATCTAGTAGAAGATGTACAACTATCATACCCATATAATGTAGATTAACAAACTGATTCAAGATAAATACTATTATCTTCTTATCTTATATAATACAGACGTTACTTCAAAAAAGAAGATGATTACGTCCTATGCGTCAAACATTTAGTCATGCATATTAACCAATGACTTAAATTCTGCCAAGTCACTGGTTTTCCTGGCTAGCTCAGGCAACCCATTCCATGCTCTAATAGCACTAGGGAAGAAGGAGTATTTGTACAAATTTGTCCTGGCATATGGGACGAGGAATGTGCCTTTATCTTTGTGTCTTTCAGAGTATTTTATTAAATTTTGTTTTTGTATTTGAAGATTATGGTTCAGTGTTTTATGTATGATTGCTACTTTACTTTTGAGCCTTCTGTCCTGAAGACTTTCTAAATTTAGTGATTTTACTAAAGGTGTTACTCTAGTCAAATGTGAATATTCGTTTGTTATGAATCGCACTGCTCTATTTTGTGTCTGTTCTAGTTTCTTAATGTTTTCTTGAGTTGTGGGGTCCCAAACGGAGGATGCATATTCTATTATTGGCCTAACCAAAGTTTTTAGTTTTATGTTCTTATTTGATTTATAGAAATTTCTTTTAATAAATCCTAATGCTTTGTTTGATTTTTTTGTAGTTTCATCAATATGTGGATTCCATGACAGTTTTTCATTTATTATAACACCTAGGTATTTTGCGTTTTTAGTCTGTGTTACTGGTTTGCCATGAATAAGATAAGTGGAATTAATTTGTTTTAGTTTTTTTGTTACTCTTAACAACTGACATTTTTCTGGGTGGAAAGACATGCTCCAATTTGATTCCCATTTCTGTAATTCATCTAATTCTCTTTGTAAAATATCTGTGTCTTGTGTTGTTTTTATTGTTCTATATATTATGCAATCGTCTGCAAATAATCTGACTTTTGTTCCTGAAGTAATGCAATTTGGTAAATCATTTATGTAAATTAAAATTAGTAGTGGACCCAAGACTGTTCCTTGAGGTACACCTGAGTTTACTATTATCGGTGTTGATTTAGAGCCATTTTTTATTACAGTTTGTTCTCTCCCTATCAGAAAGTCCTTAATCCACTGATGCAGTGGACCATTAATGCCGAAATATTTTAATTTTTTAAGCAAACTATGGTGGTGAACTTTGTCAAAAGCCTTAGAAAAATCTAGTAAGATAGCATCTATTTGTTCACTATTATATTAAGCCAATCCTACACCCATACTACTTGTATACATAAAATTGGGTGGATCTAGAATTTTAGATCTAGATAGACTAGATTCTTATTAAAATTCTAGATCTTTTCTATTAAGTAATAAAAACCTTTAAAATGTATTTTAATATGGATGAAGCTGAACAGAAAGGATTGGAAAATAGTCGATGCCAACGCAGAGGCTCTTGTTCTCGTATGAGCCATAGTTGTATATTGACTGAAGGTGGTGGAGATAATTCAACAAGATGATTTACAATGTAATTCAAGAGATCTGTCTAGGTTAGTTCATTATTTTTCTTGAAGATTTCTATGATCAAGTCTAGATTTTCTAGATCTAGCATCATATACAATAATTTCTAGAGATCTAGTGCTAAGTCCTATACATATGGGATCTAGATCTAATCAAGATCTATCTAAAATCAGAATAAAAAATATGGAATGTCACACTAGATTTAGAATAGAATAGCAAAGTTTTACCAATATCTAGATTTTTAGTCCAGTAAATCAACTTATATAGATCAAGATATAAATTAAATTCACCTTTTTATCTATCCCTTAGTCTGTTGGACTGTTAAGGCACCACACAAGGTTTGTCGACCATTCTTTTCCTCACCGTCTTTTGAATGACTAATTCCTGAGAATAGTAAACCATTATTGTTAAAGAATATACAGGTAATCAGTGCTTTTTTGTAAAGAAAAAGGTGCCGGAGCTCAGTGATGGATTGCCTTTTAACAACTAATAAATAAATAATAAACTTTAAAATACAAAAGTAACTTTTTCGCTGCATTGAAAAAAGTGCCGGTACGCTGTACCAGTGCTTACTAAAATGCTGCTGACCTGAAAAATTGTAGTTAAACTAAATAATACAGTAATATTAAGCCCATACTAATTAGTCTTAGATATATAGATCTAGAAATTATATTGACATTGTGTAGATCTAGTCAATCTAGATTTCAAAGCAAAGAAAACAGAAGAACGGTGGACTATAAGGCAAAGACGATAGGATCGACATGGACCAAGCTGAAGAAATCCAGAATATTTATTGAAAATTTTTAGTTAGATCTAGACTAATAATCTAGAATTATAGGACTATAGTAATCTATACATTCTTTTCTAGACTCTACTAGATAAACTCTAATGATGATTCTAATATTAAATATGTAGATCTAGAGCAGTGGTTCCCAAACTTTTTTGTCTCGTAAACCCCTTGCCATGTTTTCTGCTTTTCGGTAGAACCCCTGCTTAATTTATATTTTTTTTTTTTTTGTATTTTTTTTTTAGATAAATTTTTTTAAATTTTTATTTTTTTTTAATTTTTTTTTTAGATAATTTTTTTTTTTTTTTTTAATTTTTTTTTTTTTTCGAGAATTGACTATCCCGGTACTGACTTCACTGTAGACCAGTGGTTCCCAAACTTTTATAAAAAAATTTTTATAATTTTTTTTTACATTTTTTTTTTAATTTTATTTTTTTTTTTCCGAGAATTGACTATCTTGGGACTGACTTCACTGTAGACCAGTGGTTCCCAAAATTTTAGTAAAATTTTTTTTTTTTTTTTTTTTTTTTTTTGTTTTTTTTATAAAAAAAAAAAAATTTTTTTAATTTTTTTTTTTTTTTTTTAAATTTTTTTTTTTAGATAATTTTTTTTTTTAGATAATTTTTTTTTTTTAAATTTTTTTAGATAAATTTTGTTTTAAATTTTTTTTTTTTTTCTTTCGAGAATTCACAATCCCAGGACTGACTTCACTGTAGACCAGTGGTTCCCAAACATTTAGTAAAAGTTTTTTTTTTTTTTTTTTTTTTTTTTACACACACCTACATCTGATATTATTAAAAGAATTTCTTTAAACAAAAATACAGTTCAAGGGCACATCGGTGGCATGAGTTATCAAATTAAAAGCTTCTTATGTGATTCTTTGCAAAGGAAATATATACAGTTTGGGATCAATTTCGAACCAGTGGCGTCACAGGCTCTGATGGGGTGTAGCGCTATGTGCTGTAAACTGCCTAGGGGTTGCCAGGTCCTTATTTTCCTCAGGGTTGACCCACGACAGCTTTCCCATGTTTGGGAATAGTTGCAAGGCAGCAGATTTTTAAATTCAGTTTTCCTTCTGCTATATGGCTAATGAGCTCTTCCTGCTTGAAGCCTACTGGCTAAGGCGCCAGTTACTCGCCTTCGTCCCTTCCCCTTAAGTGAAAACAGTTCGGCGGACACGTGAAAGATACACGAGAAACTCTTTGCGAAAACTTTTACAATGATACTTAAAACAAATTAATTAATTAATATTTATTGTTTGAATGTCTTCTTTATAGAATGTATGAAACATGACATCCATAGGAACAGATGATAAGCCTGGGTAAAAAAACATTTCCAGTGTGTTTGATGATTCCAGCAATACATATTAAATTGGTTAAATTTGAATTTTATCAATAAAAATGAGTTATTATTTAATACTTTATATGTATTTTTAAATTGCATTTTACTCTTCAACTAACTAAAATTAGAAATTAGTTTTCAAATAAATTGCAAAAAAAAAAGCACTATAAGTTAAGCAGGGGGTCTACCAAAAAGCAGAAAACATGGCAAGGGGTCTACGAAACAAAAAAGTTTGAAAACCACTGGTCTACAGTGAAATCGGTCCCGCAATAGTGAATTCTCAAAAAAAAAAAAAAAAAAAAAAAAAAAAAAAAAAATTTAAAACAAAATTTATCTAAAAAAATTAAAAAAAAAAAAAAATTTATCTAAAAAAAAAAAAAAAAAAATAAAAAAAAAAAAAAAAATTTATCTAAAAAAAAAAATTAAAAAAAAAAAAAAATTAAAAAAAATTTTTTTTTTTATAAAAAAAACATTAAAAAAAAAAAAAAAAAAAAAAAAAATTTTACTAAAATTTTGGGAACCACTGGTCTACAGTGAAGTCAGTCCTAAGATAGTCAATTCTCGGAAAAAAAAATAATAAAAAAAAAATGTTAAAAAAAGTTATAAAAATTTTTTTATAAAAGTTTGGAAACCACTGGTCTACAGTGAAGTCAGTACCGGGATAGTCAATTCTCGAAAAAAAAAAAATTAAAAAAAAAAAAAAAAAAATTATCTAAAAAAAAATAAACAAAAAATAAAAATAAAAATTTAAAAAAATTTATCTAAAAAAAAATACAAAAAAAAAAAAATATAAGTTAAGCAGGGGTTCTACTGAAAAGCTGAAAACATGGCAAGGGGTCTACGAGATAAAAAATTTTGGGAACCACTGCTCTAGATCTACATATTTAATATTAGAATCATCATTAGAGTTTGTCTAGTAGAGTCTAAAAAAGAATGTATAGATTACTATAGTCCTAGTATTCTAGATTAATAGATAATACATAATGATAATGAAACTAAAGCAAACATTCTAAATAAATACTTTGCATCAGCATTCTCAGCCCCAGGAGACAAAGACATATTACTGAATTTGAACCAAGTAGACAACATAGAAGATATAGTAGTACAAGAAAATGGAATTCAAAAACTATTAGCCAACACCAAACCAAATAAAGCTTCTGGACCTGATGGTATTCCAGCTAGATTACTCAAAGAATTAAGTAATGAGCTAGCCCCAGTGTTCAAAATACTCTTTCAGGCTTCACTTAACCAGGGCAGAGTACCAAAGGACTGGAAAGAAGCTAATGTCACCCCCCTATTTAAAAAAGGAGAAAAATCTGACCCAGGAAACTACAGACCAGTATCACTTACCAGCATCACATGTAAAATCCTAGAACACATAATATGTAGAAACATCATAAACCACTTAGACAAACATAATGTCCTCACACCATACCAACATGGCTTTAGGAAATATAGATCATGTGAAACACAACTAATAGGACTAATTGATGATTTTTCAAAAGGTTTAGATAATAGTGAACAAATAGATGCTATCTTACTAGATTTTTCTAAGGCTTTTGACAAAGTTCACCACCATAGTTTGCTTAAAAAATTAAAATATTTTGGCATTAATGTTCCACTGCATCAGTGGATTAAGGACTTTCTGATAGGGAGAGAACAAACTGTAATAATAAATGGCTCTAAATCAACACCGATAACAGTAAACTCAGGTGTACCTCAAGGAACAGTCTTGGGTCCACTACTATTTTTAATTTACATAAATGATTTACCAAATTGCATTACTTCAGGAACAAAAGTCAGATTATTTGCAGACGATTGCATAATATATAGAACAATAAAAACAACACAAGACACAGATATTTTACAAAGAGAATTAGATGAATTACAGAAATGGGAATCAAATTGCCAGAAAAATGTCAGTTGTTAAGAGTAACAAAAAAACTAAAACAAATTAATTCCACTTATCTTATTCATGGCAAACCAGTAACACAGACTAAAAACGCAAAATACCTAGGTGTTATAATAAATGAAAAACTGTCATGGAATCCACATATTGATGAAACAACAAAAAAATCAAACAAAGCATTAGGATTTATTAAAAGAAATTTCTATAAATCAAATAAGAACATAAAACTTAAATGTTATTTAAAACTTTGGTTAGGCCAATAATAGAATATGCATCCTCCGTTTGGGACCCCACAACTCAAGAAAACATTAAGAAACTAGAACAGACACAAAATAGAGCAGTGCGATTCATAACAAACGAATATTCACATTTGACTAGAGTAACACCTTTAGTAAAATCACTAAATTTAGAAAGTCTTCAGGACAGAAGGCTCAAAAGTAAAGTAGCAATCATACATAAAACACTGAACCATAATCTTCAAATACAAAAACAAAATTTAATAAAATACTCTGAAAGACACAAAGATAAAGGCACATTCCTCGTCCCATATGCTAGGACAAATTTGTACAAATACTCCTTCTTCCCTAGTGCTATTAGAGCATGGAATGGGTTGCCTGAGCTAGCCAGGAAAACCAGTGACTTGGCAGAATTTAAGTCATTGGTTAATATGCATGACTAAATGTTTGACGCGTAGGACGTAATCATCTTCTTTTTTGAAGTAACGTCTGTATTATATAAGATAAGAAGATAATAGTATTTATCTTGAATCAGTTTGTTAATCTACATTATATGGGTATGATAGTTGTACATCTTCTACTAGATCAAGTTAAATATAGCTATCCTTTTTTAGATGTAATGTGAAATTGTATCTGATAGTATTTTTCATTCTTAGGTAGATCTTGATTACACTGCCTGGTTTTGTGGTTTGCACGAGACGGTTGACACAATGATCTGAAGTTCAAACTGCCATTTTCTACTGTCCGCTGCAAGATCTTGGCTGGAATGTAAAAGGAATGTCCAAAATATTTAAATGACAAACAGGATGGGAACTGATAATGAGGAATGTATGTCCAGTTTTTTTTTGTTTTTTTTTTTGTGTTTTTTTAATACAGATATGAAAGATGACATTACCCTAACTTAGAGTCATAGGAGTTTCATTAATTTATTTACTCAGATGCTAAAACAGACATCTGGCATATTCCTATAATCAAAATCATGGCCTTTGTATACAACAAAATTGATTGGAACTCCTAGACTAGAAATATAATTCAAGATTTAAATAAGGCACTGGTCATAGTTTTAGAAAGTGTGGCTAGCATTCTGGTAAGATATTTTATTGATAATTAGAAATTAAATTAAATTTTATTTAATGATATTAAATTTCTTTTTTAAGAATTATGGTCCATTTTTTCCCCATTTGTGTACAAAGAAGGAAGACAGAGAGATGGAAAGACATCAAAGAATGTGCAGGTCTGCCAAGAAATGGTTTATCCAGGGCTAAGTACAGAGAGGAATATAGAAGGGCTGTTGACAGATCTTGTCTGGTGCCCCCATGGTTCAACAGACTAATTGATTGGTAATGGTAAGAATTTAATGTATTTTTAAAAAAAAATTGTGTTAATTACATTAAGGGACTAAATCAGTCTTTTTTTATTTCCAGAAAATAATACCAGGGTTATGCTCCTTTGACCATTGAGTTCCAGGATGAAGAATGAAAGACAGAGAGCAATGTGAAGACATGAAAGAATGGGCAGGTCTGCCATGAAATGGTTTATCCAGGGCTAAGTACAGAGAGGAATATAGAAGGGCTGTTGACAGATCTTGTGTGGTGCCCCCATGGTTCAACAGACTGATTGATAGGTAATGGTAAGAATTTAATGTATTTTGTAAAAAAAATGGTGTTAATTACATTAAGGGACTTAATCACTCTTTTTTAAATTTTTACATTCATTTAATGTAATTATTTTATACAGTAATATATGATTTTTATCTTGGTAAATCATTTAAATATATATCCTGCTAATCAAACCAAAGAATCTTCTCAATACTTATTTAAAAATTTTAATTTTGTCTGCATGTAACAAATGTTTAACGAAAAGAAATGTACACTGTCCATCATTGATTATTTAAAACTGGGATTCATTCCTTCCTTGTCAAACAAGCCGTTGCCTAAGTGACTTTTTTAAAATAATGATACGAAACCAATTGCTAGAGGATCATCTGAGACAATGTCACCCTAACAAAATAGATAAAGATTTAAAAATTTTCTAGCACTCAAAGATAAAGTTAAGAATAGACCCACACAATCTCACTTCAACATCATATATATAGAGAGAAGATGTTGGTTTGTGAGCATCTTACAATATCTCTTTACTTATAGCAAAATATGGAAACATAGGTAAAACATTGATTTTACCAGCCGTTGTAGTTGTGAAAACTGTTTTACACACACCTACATCTGATATTATTAAAAGAATTTCTTTAAACAAAAATACAGTTCAAGGGCACATCGGTGGCATGAGTTATCAAATTAAAAGCTTCTTATGTGATTCTTTGCAAAGGAAATATATACAGTTTGGGATCAGTTTGGAACCAGTGGCGTCACAGGCTCTGATGGGGTGTAGCGCTGTGTGCTGTAAACTGCCTAGGGGTTGCCAAGTCCTTATTTTTCCTCAGGGTTGACCCACGACAGCTTTCCCATGTTTGGGAATAGATGCAAGGCAGCAGATTTTTAAATTCAGTTTTCCTTCTGCTATGTGGCTAATGAGCTCTTCCTGCTTGAAGCCTACCGGCTAAGGCGCCAGTTACTCGCCTTCGTCCCTTCCCCTTTAGTGAAAACAGTTCGGCGGACACGTGAAAGATACACGAGAAACTCTTTGCGAAAGTTTTTACAATGATACTTAAAACAAATTAATTAATTAATATTTATTGTTTGAATGTCTTCTTTATAGAATGTATGAAACATGACATCCATAGGAACAGATGATAAGCTTGGGTAAAAAAACATTTCCAGTGTGTTTGATGATTCCAGCAATACATTTTAAATTGGTTAAATTTGAATTTTATCAATAAAAATGAGTTATTATTTAATACTTATATGTATTTTTAAATTGCATTTTACTCTTCAACTCACTAAAATTAGAAATTAGTTTTCAAATAAATTGAAAAAAAATAGCAATATAAGTAAAGCAGGGGGTCTACCAAAAAGCAGAAAACATGGCAAGGGGTCTACGAAACAAAAAAGTTTGGGAACCACTGGTCTACAGTGAAGTCAGTCCCGCAATAGTGAATTCTCAAAAAAAAAAAAAAAATTTACTAAAAAAAAAAAAAAAAAAAAAATTAAAAAAAAAAAAAAAAAAAAAAATTAAAAAAAAAAAAAAAAAAAAAAATTAAAAAAAAAAAAAAAAAAAAAAAAAAAAAAATTAAAAAAAAAAAATTTTACATAAAAAAAAAAAAAAAAAAAAAAAAATTTACTGAATGTTTGGGAACCACTGGTCTACAGTGAAATCAGTCCTGGGATAGTGAATTCTCAAAAAAAAAAAAAAATTTAAAACAAAATTTATCTAAAGAAATTACAAAAAAAAATTTATCTAAAAAAAAAATTGAAAAAAAAAAATTAAAAAAAAAATTTTTTTATAAAAAAAACAACAAAAAAAAAAATAAAAAAATTTTACTAAAATTTTGGGAACCACTGGTCTACAGTAAAGTTAGTCCCATGATAGTCAATTCTCAGAAAAAAAAAATAAAAAAAATTTTTAAAAAAATTATAAAATTTTTTTTATAAAAGTTTGGGAACCACTGGTTTACAGTGAAGTCAGTACCAGGAAAGTCAATTCTCAAAAAAAAAAAAAATTAAAAAAAAAAAAAAAAATTATCTAAAAAAAATAAAAAAATAAATAAAAATGAAAATTAAAAAAAATTTATCTAAAAAAAAAAATACAAAAAAAAAAAATATAAGTTAAGCAGGGGTTTTACCGAAAAGCAGAAAACATGGCAAGGGGTCTACGAGACAAAAAAATTTGGGAACCACTGCTCTAGATCTACATATTTAATATTAGAATCATCATTAGAGTTTGTCTAGTAGAGTCTAGAAAAGAATGTATAGATTACTATAGTCCTAGTATTCTAGATTATTAGTCTAGATCTAACTTAAAATTTTCAATAAATATTCTGGATTTCTTCAGCTTGGTCCATGTCAATCCTATCGTCTTTGCCTTTTGGTCTACCGTTCTTCTGTTTTCTTTGCTTTGAAATCTAGATTGACTAGATCTACACAATGTCAATATAATTTCTAGATCTATATATCTAAGACTAATTAGTATGGGCTTAATATTACTGTATTATTTAGTTTAACTACAATTTTTCAGGTCAGCAGCATTACAGTAAGCACTGGTACAGCGTACCGGCACTTTTTTCAATGCAGCGAAAAAGTTACTTTTGTATTTTAAAGTTTATTTTTTATTTATTAGTTGTTAAAAGGCAATCCATCACTGAGCTCCGGCACCTATTTCTTTACAGAAAAACAAAGATTACCTGTATATTCTTTAACAATAACGGTTTACTATTCTCAGGAATTAGTCATTCAAAAGACGGTGAGGAAAAGAATGATCGACAAACCTTGTGTGGTGCCTTAACAGTCCATCAGACTAAGGGATAGATAAAGGTGAATTTAATTTATATTTTGATCTATATAAGTTGATTTACTGGACTAAAAATCTAGATATTGGTAAAACTTTGCTATTCTATTCTAAATCTAGTGTGACATTCCATATTTTTTATTCTGATTTTAGATAGATCTTGATTAGATCTAGATCCCATATGTATAGGACTTAGCACTAGATCTCTAGAAATTATTGTATATGATGCTAGATCTAGAAAATCTAGACTTGATCATAGAAATCTTCAAGAAAAATAATGAACTAACCTAGACAGATCTCTTGAATTACATTGTAAATCATCTTGTTGAATTATCTCCACCACCTTCAGTCAATAGACAACTATGGCTCATACGAGAACAAGAGCCTCTGCGTTGGCATCGACTATTTTCCAATCCTTTCTGTTCAGCTTCATCCATATTAAAATACATTTTAAAGGTTTTTATTACTTAATAGAAAAGATCTAGAATTTTAATAAAAATCTAGTCTATCTAGATCTAAAATTCTAGATCCACCCAATTTTATGTATACAAGTAGTATGGGTGTAGGATTGGCTTAATATAATAGTGAACAAATAGATGCTATCTTACTAGATTTTTCTAAGGCTTTTGACAAAGTTCACCACCATAGTTTGCTTAAAAAATTAAAATATTTCGGCATTAATGGTCCACTGCATCAGTGGATTAAGGACTTTCTGATAGGGAGAGAACAAACTGTAATAATAAATGGCTCTAAATCAACACCGATAATAGTAAACTCAGGTGTACCTCAAGGAACAGTCTTGGGTCCACTACTATTTTTAATTTACATAAATGATTTACCAAATTGCATTACTTCAGGAACAAAAGTCAGATTATTTGCAGACGATTGCATAATATATAGAACAATAAAAACAACACAAGACACAGATATTTTACAAAGAGAATTAGATGAATTACAGAAATGGGAATCAAATTGGAGCATGTCTTTCCACCCAGAAAAATGTCAGTTGTTAAGAGTAACAAAAAAACTAAAACAAATTAATTCCACTTATCTTATTCATGGCAAACCAGTAACACAGACTAAAAACGCAAAATACCTAGGTGTTATAATAAATGAAAAACTGTCATGGAATCCACATATTGATGAAACTACAAAAAAATCAAACAAAGCATTAGGATTTATTAAAAGAAATTTCTATAAATCAAATAAGAACATAAAACTAAAATGTTATTTAAAACTTTGGTTAGGCCAATAAAAGAATATGCATCCTCCGTTTGGGACCCCACAACTCAAGAAAACATTAAGAAACTAGAACAGACACAAAATAGAGCAGTGCGATTCATAACAAATGAATATTCACATTTGACTAGAGTAACACCTTTAGTAAAATCACTAAATTTAGAAAGTCTTCAGGACAGAAGGCTCAAAAGTAAAGTAGCAATCATACATAAAACACTGAATCATAATCTTCAAATACAAAAACAAAATTTAATAAAATACTCTGAAAGACACAAAGATAAAGGCACATTCCTCGTCCCATATGCTAGGACAAATTTGTACAAATACTCCTTCTTCCCTAGTGCTATTAGAGCATGGAATGGGTTGCCTGAGCTAGCCAGGAAAACCAGTGACTTGGCAGAATTTAAGTCATTGGTTAATATGCATGACTAAATGTTTGACGCGTAGGACGTAATCATCTTCTTTTTTGAAGTAACGTCTGTATTATATAAGATAAGAAGATAATAGTATTTATCTTGAATCAGTTTGTTAATCTACATTATATGGGTATGATAGTTGTACATCTTCTACTAGATCAAGTTAAATATAGCTATCCTTTTTTAGATGTAATGTGAAATTGTATCTGATAGTATTTTTCATTCTTAGGTAGATCTTGATTACACTGCCTGGTTTTGTGGTTTGCACGAGACGGTTGACACAATGATCTGAAGTTCAAACTGCCATTTTCTACTGTCCGCTGCAAGATCTTGGCTGGAATGTAAAAGGAATGTCCAAAATATTTAAATGACAAACAGGATGGGAACTGATAATGAGGAATGTATGTCCAGTTTTTTTTTGTTTTTTTTTTTGTGTTTTTTTAATACAGATATGAAAGATGACATTACCCTAACTTAGAGTCATAGGAGTTTCATTAATTTATTTACTCAGATGCTAAAACAGACATCTGGCATATTCCTATAATCAGTATCATGGCCTTTGTATACAACAAAATTGATTGGAACTCCTAGACTAGAAATATAATTCAAGATTTAAATAAGGCACTGGTCATAGTTTTAGAAAGTGTGGCTAGCATTCTGGTAAGATATTTTATTGATAATTAGAAATTAAATTAAATTTTATTTAATGATATTAAATTTCTTTTTTAAGAATTATGGTCCATTTTTTCCCCATTTGTGTACAAAGAAGGAAGACAGAGAGATGGAAAGACATCAAAGAATGTGCAGGTCTGCCAAGAAATGGTTTATCCAGGGCTAAGTACAGAGAGGAATATAGAAGGGCTGTTGACAGATCTTGTCTGGTGCCCCCATGGTTCAACAGACTAATTGATTGGTAATGGTAAGAATTTAATGTATTTTTAAAAAAAAATTGTGTTAATTACATTAAGGGACTAAATCAGTCTTTTTTTATTTCCAGAAAATAATACCAGGGTTATGCTCCTTTGACCATTGAGTTCCAGGATGAAGAATGAAAGACAGAGAGCAATGTGAAGACATGAAAGAATGGGCAGGTCTGCCATGAAATGGTTTATCCAGGGCTAAGTACAGAGAGGAATATAGAAGGGCTGTTGACAGATCTTGTGTGGTGCCCCCATGGTTCAACAGACTGATTGATAGGTAATGGTAAGAATTTAATGTATTTTGTAAAAAAAAATGGTGTTAATTACATTAAGGGACTTAATCACTCTTTTTTAAATTTTTACATTCATTTAATGTAATTATTTTATACAGTAATATATGATTTTTATCTTGGTAAATCATTTAAATATATATCCTGCTAATCAAACCAAAGAATCTTCTCAATACTTATTTAAAAATTTTAATTTTGTCTGCATGTAACAAATGTTTAACGAAAAGAAATGTACACTGTCCATCATTGATTATTTAAAACTGGGATTCATTCCTTCCTTGTCAAACAAGCCGTTGCCTAAGTGACTTTTTTAAAATAATGATACGAAACCAATTGCTAGAGGATCATCTGAGACAATGTCACCCTAACAAAATAGATAAAGATTTAAAAATTTTCTAGCACTCAAAGATAAAGTTAAGAATAGACCCACACAATCTCACTTCAACATCATATATATATAGAGAAGATGTTGGTTTGTGAGCATCTTACAATATCTCTTTACTTATAGCAAAATATGGAAACATAGGTAAAACATTGATTTTACCAGCCGTTGTAGTTGTGAAAACTGTTTTACACACACCTACATCTGATATTATTAAAAGAATTTCTTTAAACAAAAATACAGTTCAAGGGCACATCGGTGGCATGAGTTATCAAATTAAAAGCTTCTTATGTGATTCTTTGCAAAGGAAATATATACAGTTTGGGATCAGTTTGGAACCAGTGGCATCACAGGCTCTGATGGGGTGTAGCGCTGTGTGCTGTAAACTGCCTAGGGGTTGCCAAGTCCTTATTTTTCCTCAGGGTTGACCCACGACAGCTTTCCCATGTTTGGGAATAGTTGCAAGGCAGCAGATTTTTAAATTCAGTTTTCCTTCTGCTATGTGGCTAATGAGCTCTTCCTGCTTGAAGCCTACCGGCTAAGGCGCCAGTTACTCGCCTTCGTCCCTTCCCCTTTAGTGAAAACAGTTCGGCGGACACGTGAAAGATACACGAGAAACTCTTTGCGAAAATTTTTACAATGATACTTAAAACAAATTAATTAATTAATATTTATTGTTTGAATGTCTTCTTTATAGAATGTATGAAACATGACATCCATAGGAACAGATGATAAGCCTGGGTAAAAAAACATTTCCAGTGTGTTTGATGATTCCAGCAATACATATTAAATTGGTTAAATTTGAATTTTATCAATAAAAATGAGTTATTATTTAATACTTATATGTATTTTTAAATTGCATTTTACTCTTCAACTCACTAAAATTAGAAATTAGTTTTCAAATAAATTGAAAAAAAAAAGCAATATAAGTTAAGCAGGGGGTCTACCAAAAAGCAGAAAACATGGCAAGGGGTCTACGAAACAAAAAAGTTTGGGAACCACTGGTCTACAGTGAAGTCAGTCCCGCAATAGTGAATTCTCAAAAAAAAAAAAAAAAAAAAATTTAAAACAAAATTTATCTAAGAAAATTTAAAAAAAAAAAAAAAAAAAAAAAAAAAAAAAAATTTACTAAAAAAAAAAATTAAAAAAAAAAATTTTATAAAAAAAAAAAAAAAAAAAATTTACTAAAAAAAAAAAAAAAAAAAAAAAAAAATTTCTGAATGTTTGGGAACCACTGGTCTACAGTGAAATCAGTCCTGGGATAGTGAATTCTCAAAAAAAAAAAAAAAAAATTTAAAACAAAATTTATCTAAAGAAATTTACAAAAAAAAATTTATCTAAAAAAAAAAATTGAAAAAAAAAATTAAAAAAAAATTTTTTTTTATAAAAAAAACAACAACAAAAAAAAAAAAATTTTACTAAAATTTTGGGAACCACTGGTCTACAGTGAAGTTAGTCCCAAGATAGTCAATTCTCGGAAAAAAAAAAATAAAAAAAATTTTTTAAAAAATTATAAAAATTTTTTTATAAAAGTTTGGGAACCACTGGTCTACAGTGAAGTCAGTACCGGGAAAGTCAATTCTCAAAAAAAAAAAAAAATTAAAAAAAAAAAAAAAAAAATTATCTAAAAAAAATAAAAAAATAAATAAAAATAAAAATTAAAAAAAATTTATCTAAAAAAAAAAATACAAAAAAAAAAAAATATAAGTTAAGCAGGGGTTTTACCGAAAATCAGAAAACATGGCAAGGGGTCTACGAGACAAAAAAATTTGGGAACCACTGCTCTAGATCTACATATTTAATATTAGAATCATCATTAGAGTTTGTCTAGTAGAGTCTAGAAAAGAATGTATAGATTACTATAGTCCTAGTATTCTAGATTATTAGTCTAGATCTAACTTAAAATTTTCAATAAATATTCTGGATTTCTTCAGCTTGGTCCATGTCAATCCTATCGTCTTTGCCTTATGGTCTACCGTTCTTCTGTTTTCTTTGCTTTGAAATCTAGATTGACTAGATCTACACAATGTCAATATAATTTCTAGATCTATATATCTAAGACTAATTAGTATGGGCTTAATATTACTGTATTATTTAGTTTAACTACAATTTTTCAGGTCAGCAGCATTACAGTAAGCACTGGTACAGCATACCGGCACTTTTTTCAATGCAGCGAAAAAGTTACTTTTGTATTTTAAAGTTTATTATTTATTTATTAGTTGTTAAAAGGCAATCCATCACTGAGCTCCGGCACCTATTTCTTTACAAAAAAGCACTGATTACCTGTATATTCTTTAACAATAACGGTTTACTATTCTCAGGAATTAGTCATTCAAAAGACGGTGAGGAAAAGAATGGTCGACAAACCTTGTGTGGTGCCTTAACAGTCCATCAGACTAAGGGATAGATAAAGGTGAATTTAATTTATATTTTGATTTATATAAGTTGATTTACTGGACTAAAAATCTAGATATTGGTAAAACTTTGCTATTCTATTCTAAATCTAGTGTGACATTCCATATTTTTTATTCTGATTTTAGATAGATCTTGATTAGATCTAGATCCCATATGTATAGGACTTAGCACTAGATCTCTAGAAATTATTGTATATGATGCTAGATCTAGAAAATCTAGACTTGATCATAGAAATCTTCAAGAAAAATAATGAACTAACCTAGACAGATCTCTTGAATTACATTGTAAATCATCTTGTTGAATTATCTCCACCACCTTCAGTCAATAGACAACTATGGCTCATACGAGAACAAGAGCCTCTGCGTTGGCATCGACTATTTTCCAATCCTTTCTGTTCAGCTTCATCCATATTAAAATACATTTTAAAGGTTTTTATTACTTAATAGAAAAGATCTAGAATTTTAATAAAAATCTAGTCTATCTAGATCTAAAATTCTAGATCCACCCAATTTTATGTATACAAGTAGTATGGGTGTAGGATTGGCTTAATATAATAGTGAACAAATAGATGCTATCTTACTAGATTTTTCTAAGGCTTTTGACAAAGTTCACCACCATAGTTTGCTTAAAAAATTAAAATATTTCGGCATTAATGGTCCACTGCATCAGTGGATTAAGGACTTTCTGATAGGGAGAGAACAAACTGTAATAATAAATGGCTCTAAATCAACACCGATAATAGTAAACTCAGGTGTACCTCAAGGAACAGTCTTGGGTCCACTTCTATTTTTAATTTACATAAATGATTTACCAAATTGCATTACTTCAGGAACAAAAGTCAGATTATTTGCAGACGATTGCATAATATATAGAACAATAAAAACAACACAAGACACAGATATTTTACAAAGAGAATTAGATGAATTACAGAAATGGGAATCAAATTGGAGCATGTCTTTCCACCCAGAAAAATGTCAGTTGTTAAGAGTAACAAAAAAACTAAAACAAATTAATTCCACTTATCTTATTCATGGCAAACCAGTAACACAGACTAAAAACGCAAAATACCTAGGTGTTATAATAAATGAAAAACTGTCATGGAATCCACATATTGATGAAACTACAAAAAAATCAAACAAAGCATTAGGATTTATTAAAAGAAATTTCTATAAATCAAATAAGAACATAAAACTTAAATGTTATTTAAAACTTTGGTTAGGCCAATAATAGAATATGCATCCTCCGTTTGGGACCCCACAACTCAAGAAAACATTAAGAAACTAGAACAGACACAAAATAGAGCAGTGCGATTCATAACAAACGAATATTCACATTTGACTAGAGTAACACCTTTAGTAAAATCACTAAATTTAGAAAGTCTTCAGGACAGAAGGCTCAAAAGTAAAGTAGCAATCATACATAAAACACTGAACCATAATCTTCAAATACAAAAACAAAATTTAATAAAATACTCTGAAAGACACAAAGATAAAGGCACATTCCTCGTCCCATATGCTAGGACAAATTTGTACAAATACTCCTTCTTCCCTAGTGCTATTAGAGCATGGAATGGGTTGCCTGAGCTAGCCAGGAAAACCAGTGACTTGGCAGAATTTAAGTCATTGGTTAATATGCATGACTAAATGTTTGACGCGTAGGACGTAATCATCTTCTTTTTTGAAGTAACGTCTGTATTATATAAGATAAGAAGATAATAGTATTTATCTTGAATCAGTTTGTTAATCTACATTATATGGGTATGATAGTTGTACATCTTCTACTAGATCAAGTTAAATATAGCTATCCTTTTTTAGATGTAATGTGAAATTGTATCTGATAGTATTTTTTCATTCTTAGGTAGATCTTGATTACACTGCCTGGTTTTGTGGTTTGCACGAGACGGTTGACACAATGATCTGAAGTTCAAACTGCCATTTTCTACTGTCCGCTGCAAGATCTTGGCTGGAATGTAAAAGGAATGTCCAAAATATTTAAACGACAAACAGGATGGGAACTGATAATGAGGAATGTATGTCCAGTTTTTTTTTTGTTTTTTTTTGTGTTTTTTTAATACAGATATGAAAGATGACATTACCCTAACTTAGAGTCATAGGAGTTTCATTAATTTATTTACTCAGATGCTGAAACAGACATCTGGCATATTCCTATAATCAGTATCATGGCCTTTGTATACAACAAAATTGATTGGAACTCCTAGACTAGAAATATAATTCAAGATTTAAATAAGGCACTGGTCATAGTTTTAGAAAGTGTGGCTAGCATTCTGGTAAGATATTTTATCAATAATTAGAAATTAAATTAAATTTTATTTAATGATATTAAATTTCTTTTTTAAGAATTATGGTCCATTTTTTCCCCATTTGTGTACAAAGAAGGAAGACAGAGAGATGGAAAGACATCAAAGAATGGGCAGGTCTGCCAAGAAATGGTTTATCCAGGGCTAAGTACAGAGAGGAATATAGAAGGGCTGTTGACAGATCTTGTGTGGTGCCCCCATGGTTCAACAGACTAATAGATTGGTAATGGTAAGAATTTAATGTATTTTTAAAAAAAAATTGTGTTAATTACATTAAGGGACTAAATCAGTCTTTTTTTATTTCCAGAAAATAATACCAGGGTTATGCTCCTTTGACCATTGAGTTCCAGGATGAAGAATGAAAGACAGAGAGCAATGTGAAGACATGAAAGAATGGGCAGGTCTGCCATGAAATGGTTTATCCAGGGCTAAGTACAGAGAGGAATATAGAAGGGCTGTTGACAGATCTTGTGTGGTGCCCCCATGGTTCAACAGACTGATTGATAGGTAATGGTAAGAATTTAATGTATTTTGTAAAAAAAATGGTGTTAATTACATTAAGGGACTTTATCACTCTTTTTTAATTTTTACATTCATTTAATGTAATTATTTTATACAGTAATATATGATTTTTATCTTGGTAAATCATTTAAATATATATCCTGCTAATCAAACCAAAGAATCTTCTCAATACTTATTTAAAAATTTTAATTTTGTCTGCATGTAACAAATGTTTAACAAAAAGAAGTGTACACTGTGCAGCATTGATTATTTAAAACTGGGATTCATTCCTTCCTTGTCAAACAAGCCGTTGCCTAAGTGACTTTTTTAAAATAATGATACGAAACCAATTGCTAGAGGATCATCTGAGACAATGTCACCCTAACAAAATAGATAAAGATTTAAAAATTTTCTAGCACTCAAAGATAAAGTTAAGAATAGACCCACACAATCTCACTTCAACATCATATATATAGAGAGAAGATGTTGGTTTGTGAGCATCTTACAATATCTCTTTACTTATAGCAAAATATGGAAACATAGGTAAAACATTGATTTTACCAGCCGTTGTAGTTGTGAAAACTGTTTTACACACACCTACATCTGATATTATTAAAAGAATTTCTTTAAACAAAAATACAGTTCAAGGGCACATCGGTGGCATGAGTTATCAAATTAAAAGCTTCTTATGTGATTCTTTGCAAAGGAAATATATACAGTTTGGGATCAGTTTGGAACCAGTGGCGTCACAGGCTCTGATGGGGTGTAGCGCTGTGTGCTGTAAACTGCCTAGGGGTTGCCAGCTCCTTATTTTTCCTCAGGGTTGACCCACGACAGCTTTCCCATGTTTGGGAATAGTTGCAAGGCAGCAGATTTTTAAATTCAGTTTTCCTTCTGCTATGTGGCTAATGAGCTCTTCCTGCTTGAAGCCTACCGGCTAAGGCGCCAGTTACTCGCCTTCGTCCCTTCCCCTTTAGTGAAAACAGTTCGGCGGACACGTGAAAGATACACGAGAAACTCTTTGTGAAAATTTTTACAATGATACTTAAAACAAATTAATTAATTAATATTTATTGTTTGAATGTCTTCTTTATAGAATGTATGAAACATGACATCCATAGGAACAGATGATAAGCCTGGGTAAAAAAACATTTCCAGTGTGTTTGATGATTCCAGCAATACATATTAAATTGGTTAAATTTGAATTTTATCAATAAAAATGAGTTATTATTTAATACTTATATGTATTTTTAAATTGCATTTTACTCTTCAACTCACTAAAATTAGAAATTAGTTTTCAAATAAATTGAAAAAGAAAAGCAATATAAGTTAAGCAGGGGGTCTACCAAAAAGCAGAAAACATGGCAAGGGGTCTACGAAACAAAAAAGTTTGGGAACCACTGGTCTACAGTGAAGGTCAGTCCCGCACTAGTGAATTCTCAAAAAAAAAAAAAAAAAAAAAAATTTAAAACAAAATTTATCCAAAAAAAATTTAAAAAAAAAAAAAAAAAGAAAAAAAAAAAAAAAAAAATTTACTAAAAAAAAAAAAAAAAAATTAAAAAAAAAAATTTTATAAAAAAAAAAAAAAAAAAAAATTTTATAAAAAAAAAAAAAAAAAAAAAAAAAATTAAAAAAAAAAAATTTTATAAAAAAAAAAAAAAAAAAAAAATTTACTGAATGTTTGGGAACCACTGGTCTACAGTGAAATCAGTCCTGGGATAGTGAATTATCAAAAAAAAAAAAAAAAATTTAAAACAAAATTTATCTAAAGAAATTACCAAAAAAAATTTATCTAAAAAAAAAAATTGAAAAAAAAAAATTAAAAAAAAATTTTTTTTATAAAAAAAACAACAAAAAAAAAAAATAAAAAATTTTACTAAAATTTTGGGAACCACTGGTCTACAGTGAAGTTAGTCCCAAGATAGTCAATTCTCGGAAAAAAAAAAAGAAAAAAAATTTTTAAAAAAATTATAAAAATTTTTTTATAAAAGTTTGGGAACCACTGGTCTACAGTGAAGTCAGTACCGGGAAAGTCAATTCTCGAAAAAAAAAAAATTAAAAAAAAAAAAAAAAAATTATCTAAAAAAAATAAAAAAATAAATAAAAATAAAAATTTAAAAAAATTTATCTAAAAAAAAAAATACAAAAAAAAAAAATATAAGTTAAGCAGGGGTTTTACCGAAAAGCAGAAAACATGGCAAGGGGTCTACGAGACAAAAAATTTGGGAACCACTGCTCTAGATCTACATATTTAATATTAGAATCATCATTAGAGTTTGTCTAGTAGAGTCTAGAAAAGAATGTATAGATTACTATAGTCCTAGTATTCTAGATTATTAGTCTAGATCTAACTTAAAATTTTCAATAAATATTCTGGATTTCTTCAGCTTGGTCCATGTCAATCCTATCATCTTTGCCTTATGGTCTACCGTTCTTCTGTTTTCTTTGCTTTGAAATCTAGATTGACTAGATCTACACAATGTCAATATAATTTCTAGATCTATATATCTAAGACTAATTAGTATGGGCTTAATATTACTGTATTATTTAGTTTAACTACAATTTTTCAGGTCAGCAGCATTACAGTAAGCACTGGTACAGCGTACCGGCACTTTTTTCAATGCAGCGAAAAAGTTACTTTTGTATTTTAAAGTTTATTATTTATTTATTAGTTGTTAAAAGGCAATCCATCACTGAGCTCCGGCACCTATTTCTTTACAAAAAAGCACTGATTACCTGTATATTCTTTAACAATAACGGTTTACTATTCTCAGGAATTAGTCATTCAAAAGACGGTGAGGAAAAGAATGGTCGACAAACCTTGTGTGGTGCCTTAACAGTCCATCAGACTAAGGGATAGATAAAGGTGAATTTAATTTATATTTTGATCTATATAAGTTGATTTACTGGACTAAAAATCTAGATATTGGTAAAACTTTGCTATTCTATTCTAAATCTAGTGTGACATTCCATATTTTTTATTCTGATTTTAGATAGATCTTGATTAGATCTAGATCCCATATGTATAGGACTTAGCACTAGATCTCTAGAAATTATTGTATATGATGCTAGATCTAGAAAATCTAGACTTGATCATAGAAATCTTCAAGAAAAATAATGAACTAACCTAGACAGATCTCTTGAATTACATTGTAAATCATCTTGTTGAATTATCTCCACCACCTTCAGTCAATAGACAACTATGGCTCATACGAGAACAAGAGCCTCTGCGTTGGCATCGACTATTTTCCAATCCTTTCTGTTCAGCTTCATCCATATTAAAATACATTTTAAAGGTTTTTATTACTTAATAGAAAAGATCTAGAATTTTAATAAAAATCTAGTCTATCTAGATCTAAAATTCTAGATCCACCCAATTTTATGTATACAAGTAGTATGGGTGTAGGATTGGCTTAATATAATAGTGAACAAATAGATGCTATCTTACTAGATTTTTCTAAGGCTTTTGACAAAGTTCACCACCATAGTTTGCTTAAAAAATTAAAATATTTCGGCATTAATGGTCCACTGCATCAGTGGATTAAGGACTTTCTGATAGGGAGAGAACAAACTGTAATAATAAATGGCTCTAAATCAACACCGATAATAGTAAACTCAGGTGTACCTCAAGGAACAGTCTTGGGTCCACTACTATTTTTAATTTACATAAATGATTTACCAAATTGCATTACTTCAGGAACAAAAGTCAGATTATTTGCAGACGATTGCATAATATATAGAACAATAAAAACAACACAAGACACAGATATTTTACAAAGAGAATTAGATGAATTACAGAAATGGGAATCAAATTGGAGCATGTCTTTCCACCCAGAAAAATGTCAGTTGTTAAGAGTAACAAAAAAACTAAAACAAATTAATTCCACTTATCTTATTCATGGCAAACCAGTAACACAGACTAAAAACGCAAAATACCTAGGTGTTATAATAAATGAAAAACTGTCATGGAATCCACATATTGATGAAACTACAAAAAAATCAAACAAAGCATTAGGATTTATTAAAAGAAATTTCTATAAATCAAATAAGAACATAAAACTAAAATGTTATTTAAAACTTTGGTTAGGCCAATAAAAGAATATGCATCCTCCGTTTGGGACCCCACAACTCAAGAAAACATTAAGAAACTAGAACAGACACAAAATAGAGCAGTGCGATTCATAACAAATGAATATTCACATTTGACTAGAGTAACACCTTTAGTAAAATCACTAAATTTAGAAAGTCTTCAGGACAGAAGGCTCAAAAGTAAAGTAGCAATCATACATAAAACACTGAATCATAATCTTCAAATACAAAAACAAAATTTAATAAAATACTCTGAAAGACACAAAGATAAAGGCACATTCCTCGTCCCATATGCTAGGACAAATTTGTACAAATACTCCTTCTTCCCTAGTGCTATTAGAGCATGGAATGGGTTGCCTGAGCTAGCCAGGAAAACCAGTGACTTGGCAGAATTTAAGTCATTGGTTAATATGCATGACTAAATGTTTGACGCATAGGACGTAATCATCTTCTTTTTTGAAGTAACGTCTGTATTATATAAGATAAGAAGATAATAGTATTTATCTTGAATCAGTTTGTTAATCTACATTATATGGGTATGATAGTTGTACATCTTCTACTAGATCAAGTTAAATATAGCTATCCTTTTTTAGATGTAATGTGAAATTGTATCTGATAGTATTTTTCATTCTTAGGTAGATCTTGATTACACTGCCTGGTTTTGTGGTTTGCATGAGACGGTTGACACAATGATCTGAAGTTCAAACTGCCATTTTCTACTGTCCGCTGCAAGATCTTGGCTGGAATGTAAAAGGAATGTCCAAAATATTTAAATGACAAACAGGATGGGAACTGATAATGAGGAATGTATGTCCAGTTTTTTTTTGTTTTTTTTTTTGTGTTTTTTTAATACAGATATGAAAGATGACATTACCCTAACTTAGAGTCATAGGAGTTTCATTAATTTATTTACTCAGATGCTGAAACAGACATCTGGCATATTCCTATAATCAGTATCATGGCCTTTGTATACAACAAAATTGATTGGAACTCCTAGACTAGAAATATAATTCAAGATTTAAATAAGGCACTGGTCATAGTTTTAGAAAGTGTGGCTAGCATTCTGGTAAGATATTTTATTAATAATTAGAAATTAAATTAAATTTTATTTAATGATATTAAATTTCTTTTTTAAGAATTATGGTCCATTTTTTCCCCATTTGTGTACAAAGAAGGAAGACAGAGAGATGGAAAGACATCAAAGAATGGGCAGGTCTGCCAAGAAATGGTTTATCCAGGGCTAAGTACAGAGAGGAATATAGAAGGGCTGTTGACAGATCTTGTGTGGTGCCCCCATGGTTCAACAGACTAATTGATTGGTAATGGTAAGAATTTAATGTATTTTTTAAAAAAAATTGTGTTAATTACATTAATGGACTAAATCAGTCTTTTTTTATTTCCAGAAAATAATACCAGGGTTATGCTCCTTTGACCATTGAGTTCCAGGATGAAGAATGAAAGACAGAGAGCAATGTGAAGACATGAAAGAATTTGCAGGTCTGCCATGAAATGGTTTATCCAGGGCTAAGTACAGAGAGGAATATAGAAGGGCTGTTGACAGATCTTGTGTGGTGCCCCCATGGTTCAACAGACTGATTGATAGGTAATGGTAAGAATTTAATGTATTTTGTAAAAAAAATGGTGTTAATTACATTAAGGGACTTTATCACTCTTTTTTTAATTTTTACATTCATTTAATGTAATTATTTTATACAGTAATATATGATTTTTATCTTGGTAAATCATTTAAATATATATCCTGCTAATCAAACCAAAGAATCTTCTCAATACTTATTTAAAAATTTTAATTTTGTCTGCATGTAACAAATGTTTAACAAAAAGAAATGTACACTGTCCAGCATTGATTATTTAAAACTGGGATTCATTCCTTCCTTGTCAAACAAGCCGTTGCCTAAGTGACTTTTTTAAAATAATGATACGAAACCAATTGCTAGAGGATCATCTGAGACAATGTCACCCTAACAAAATAGATAAAGATTTAAAAATTTTCTAGCACTCAAAGATAAAGTTAAGAATAGACCCACACAATCTCACTTCAACATCATATATATAGAGAGAAGATGTTGGTTTGTGAGCATCTTACAATATCTCTTTACTTATAGCAAAATATGGAAACATAGGTAAAACATTGATTTTACCAGCCGTTGTAGTTGTGAAAACTGTTTTACACACACCTACATCTGATATTATTAAAAGAATTTCTTTAAACAAAAATACAGTTCAAGGGCACATCGGTGGCATGAGTTATCAAATTAAAAGCTTCTTATGTGATTCTTTGCAAAGGAAATATATACAGTTTGGGATCAGTTTGGAACCAGTGGCGTCACAGGCTCTGATGGGGTGTAGCGCTGTGTGCTGTAAACTGCCTAGGGGTTGCCAGCTCCTTATTTTTCCTCAGGGTTGACCCACGACAGCTTTCCCATGTTTGGGAATAGTTGCAAGGCAGCAGATTTTTAAATTCAGTTTTCCTTCTGCTATGTGGCTAATGAGCTCTTCCTGCTTGAAGCCTACCGGCTAAGGCGCCAGTTACTCGCCTTCGTCCCTTCCCCTTTAGTGAAAACAGTTCGGCGGACACGTGAAAGATACACGAGAAACTCTTTGTGAAAATTTTTACAATGATACTTAAAACAAATTAATTAATTAATATTTATTGTTTGAATGTCTTCTTTATAGAATGTATGAAACATGACATCCATAGGAACAGATGATAAGCCTGGGTAAAAAAACATTTCCAGTGTGTTTGATGATTCCAGCAATACATATTAAATTGGTTAAATTTGAATTTTATCAATAAAAATGAGTTATTATTTAATACTTATATGTATTTTCAAATTGCATTTTACTCTTCAACTCACTAAAATTAGAAATTAGTTTTCAAATAAATTGAAAAAAAAAGCAGTATAAGTTAAGCAGGGGGTCTACCAAAAAGCAGAAAACATGGCAAGGGGTCTACGAAACAAAAAAGTTTGGGAACCACTGGTCTACAGTGAAGTCAGTCCCGCACTAGTGAATTCTCAAAAAAAAAAAAAAAAAAAAAATTTAAAACAAAATTTATCCAAAAAAAATTTAAAAAAAAAAAAAAAAAGAAAAAAAAAAAAAAAATTTACTAAAAAAAAAAAAAAAAAAATTAAAAAAAAAAATTTTATAAAAAAAAAAAAAAAAAAAATTTTATAAAAGAAAAAAAAAAAAAAAAAATTAAAAAAAAAAAATTTTATACAAAAAAAAAAAAAAAAAAAATTTACTGAATGTTTGGGAACCACTGGTCTACAGTGAAATCAGTCCTGGGATAGTGAATTATCAAAAAAAAAAAAAAAATTTAAAACAAAATTTATCTAAAGAAATTATCAAAAAAAATTTATCTAAAAAAAAACATTGAAAAAAAAAATTAAAAAAAAATTTTTTTTATAAAAAAAACAACAAAAAAAAAAAATAAAAAATTTTACTAAAATTTTGGGAACCACTGGTCTACAGTGAAGTTAGTCCCAAGATAGTCAATTCTCGGAAAAAAAAAAGAAAAAAAATTTTTAAAAAAATTATAAAAATTTTTTTATAAAAGTTTGGGAAGTCAATTCTCGAAAAAAAAAAAATTAAAAAAAAAAAAAAAAAATTATCTAAAAAAAATAAAAAAATAAATAAAAAGAAAAATTTAAAAAAATTTATCTAAAAAAAAAAATACAAAAAAAAAAAAATATAAGTTAAGCAGGGGTTTTACCGAAAAGCAGAAAACATGGCAAGGGGTCTACGAGACAAAAAAATTTGGGAACCACTGCTCTAGATCTACATATTTAATATTAGAATCATCATTAGAGTTTGTCTAGTAGAGTCTAGAAAAGAATGTATAGATTACTATAGTCCTAGTATTCTAGATTATTAGTCTAGATCTAACTTAAAATTTTCAATAAATATTCTGGATTTCTTCAGCTTGGTCCATGTCAATCCTATCGTCTTTGCCTTATGGTCTACCGTTCTTCTGTTTTCTTTGCTTTGAAATCTAGATTGACTAGATCTACACAATGTCAATATAATTTCTAGATCTATATATCTAAGACTAATTAGTATGGGCTTAATATTACTGTATTATTTAGTTTAACTACAATTTTTCAGGTCAGCAGCATTACAGTAAGCACTGGTACAGCGTACCGGCACTTTTTTCAATGCAGCGAAAAAGTTACTTTTGTATTTTAAAGTTTATTATTTATTTATTAGTTGTTAAAAGGCAATCCATCACTGAGCTCCGGCACCTATTTCTTTACAAAAAAGCACTGATTACCTGTATATTCTTTAACAATAACGGTTTACTATTCTCAGGAATTAGTCATTCAAAAGACGGTGAGGAAAAGAATGGTCGACAAACCTTGTGTGGTGCCTTAACAGTCCATCAGACTAAGGGATAGATAAAGGTGAATTTAATTTATATTTTGATCTATATAAGTTGATTTACTGGACTAAAAATCTAGATATTGGTAAAACTTTGCTATTTTATTCTAAATCTAGTGTGACATTCCATATTTTTTATTCTGATTTTAGATAGATCTTGATTAGATCTAGATCCCATATGTATAGGACTTAGCACTAGATCTCTAGAAATTATTGTATATGATGCTAGATCTAGAAAATCTAGACTTGATCATAGAAATCTTCAAGAAAAATAATGAACTAACCTAGACAGATCTCTTGAATTACATTGTAAATCATCTTGTTGAATTATCTCCACCACCTTCAGTCAATAGACAACTATGGCTCATACGAGAACAAGAGCCTCTGCGTTGGCATCGACTATTTTCCAATCCTTTCTGTTCAGCTTCATCCATATTAAAATACATTTTAAAGGTTTTTATTACTTAATAGAAAAGATCTAGAATTTTAATAAAAATCTAGTCTATCTAGATCTAAAATTCTAGATCCACCCAATTTTATGTATACAAGTAGTATGGGTGTAGGATTGGCTTAATATAATAGTGAACAAATAGATGCTATCTTACTAGATTTTTCTAAGGCTTTTGACAAAGTTCACCACCATAGTTTGCTTAAAAAATTAAAATATTTCGGCATTAATGGTCCACTGCATCAGTGGATTAAGGACTTTCTGATAGGGAGAGAACAAACTGTAATAATAAATGGCTCTAAATCAACACCGATAATAGTAAACTCAGGTGTACCTCAAGGAACAGTCTTGGGTCCACTACTATTTTTAATTTACATAAATGATTTACCAAATTGCATTACTTCAGGAACAAAAGTCAGATTATTTGCAGACGATTGCATAATATATAGAACAATAAAAACAACACAAGACACAGATATTTTACAAAGAGAATTAGATGAATTACAGAAATGGGAATCAAATTGGAGCATGTCTTTCCACCCAGAAAAATGTCAGTTGTTAAGAGTAACAAAAAAACTAAAACAAATTAATTCCACTTATCTTATTCATGGCAAACCAGTAACACAGACTAAAAACGCAAAATACCTAGGTGTTATAATAAATGAAAAACTGTCATGGAATCCACATATTGATGAAACTACAAAAAAATCAAACAAAGCATTAGGATTTATTAAAAGAAATTTCTATAAATCAAATAAGAACATAAAACTAAAATGTTATTTAAAACTTTGGTTAGGCCAATAATAGAATATGCATCCTCCGTTTGGGACCCCACAACTCAAGAAAACATTAAGAAACTAGAACAGACACAAAATAGAGCAGTGCGATTCATAACAAATGAATATTCACATTTGACTAGAGTAACACCTTTAGTAAAATCACTAAATTTAGAAAGTCTTCAGGACAGAAGGCTCAAAAGTAAAGTAGCAATCATACATAAAACACTGAACCATAATCTTCAAATACAAAAACAAAATTTAATAAAATACTCTGAAAGACACAAAGATAAAGGCACATTCCTCGTCCCATATGCTAGGACAAATTTGTACAAATACTCCTTCTTCCCTAGTGCTATTAGAGCATGGAATGGGTTGCCTGAGCTAGCCAGGAAAACCAGTGACTTGGCAGAATTTAAGTCATTGGTTAATATGCATGACTAAATGTTTGACGCGTAGGACGTAATCATCTTCTTTTTTGAAGTAACGTCTGTATTATATAAGATAAGAAGATAATAGTATTTATCTTGAATCAGTTTGTTAATCTACATTATATGGGTATGATAGTTGTACATCTTCTACTAGATCAAGTTAAATATAGCTATCCTTTTTTAGATGTAATGTGAAATTGTATCTGATAGTATTTTTCATTCTTAGGTAGATCTTGATTACACTGCCTGGTTTTGTGGTTTGCACGAGACGGTTGACACAATGATCTGAAGTTCAAACTGCCATTTTCTACTGTCCGCTGCAAGATCTTGGCTGGAATGTAAAAGGAATGTCCAAAATATTTTAAATGACAAACAGGATGGGAACTGATAATGAGGAATGTATGTCCAGTTTTTTTTTGTTTTTTTTTTGTGTTTTTTTAATACAGATATGAAAGATGACATTACCCTAACTTAGAGTCATAGGAGTTTCATTAATTTATTTACTCAGATGCTGAAACAGACATCTGGCATATTCCTATAATCAGTATCATGGCCTTTGTATACAACAAAATTGATTGGAACTCCTAGACTAGAAATATAATTCAAGATTTAAATAAGGCACTGGTCATAGTTTTAGAAAGTGTGGCTAGCATTCTGGTAAGATATTTTATTAATAATTAGAAATTAAATTAAATTTTATTTAATGATATTAAATTTCTTTTTTAAGAATTATGGTCCATTTTTTCCCCATTTGTGTACAAAGAAGGAAGACAGAGAGATGGAAAGACATCAAAGAATGGGCAGGTCTGCCAAGAAATGGTTTATCCAGGGCTAAGTACAGAGAGGAATATAGAAGGGCTGTTGACAGATCTTGTGTGGTGCCCCCATGGTTCAACAGACTAATTGATTGGTAATGGTAAGAATTTAATGTATTTTTTAAAAAAAATTGTGTTAATTACATTAATGGACTAAATCAGTCTTTTTTTATTTCCAGAAAATAATACCAGGGTTATGCTCCTTTGACCATTGAGTTCCAGGATGAAGAATGAAAGACAGAGAGCAATGTGAAGACATGAAAGAATGGGCAGGTCTGCCATGAAATGGTTTATCCAGGGCTAAGTACAGAGAGGAATATAGAAGGGCTGTTGACAGATCTTGTGTGGTGCCCCCATGGTTCAACAGACTGATTGATAGGTAATGGTAAGAATTTAATGTATTTTGTAAAAAAAATGGTGTTAATTACATTAAGGGACTTTATCATACTTTTTTTAATTTTTACATTCATTTAATGTAATTATTTTATACAGTAATATATGATTTTTATCTTGGTAAATCATTTAAATATATATCCTGCTAATCAAACCAAAGAATCTTCTCAATACTTATTTAAAAATTTTAATTTTGTCTGCATGTAACAAATGTTTAACGAAAAGAAATGTACACTGTCCAGCATTGATTATTTAAAACTGGGATTCATTCCTTCCTTGTCAAACAAGCCGTTGCCTAAGTGACTTTTTTAAAATAATGATACGAAACCAATTGCTAGAGGATCATCTGAGACAATGTCACCCTAACAAAATAGATAAAGATTTAAAAATTTTCTAGCACTCAAAGATAAAGTTAAGAATAGACCCACACAATCTCACTTCAACATCATATATATAGAGAGAAGATGTTGGTTTGTGAGCATCTTACAATATCTCTTTACTTATAGCAAAATATGGAAACATAGGTAAAACATTGATTTTACCAGCCGTTGTAGTTGTGAAAACTGTTTTACACACACCTACATCTGATATTATTAAAAGAATTTCTTTAAACAAAAATACAGTTCAAGGGCACATCGGTGGCATGAGTTATCAAATTAAAAGCTTCTTATGTGATTCTTTGCAAAGGAAATATATACAGTTTGGGATCAGTTTGGAACCAGTGGCATCACAGGCTCTGATGGGGTGTAGCGCTGTGTGCTGTAAACTGCCTAGGGGTTGCCAGCTCCTTATTTTTCCTCAGGGTTGACCCACGACAGCTTTCCCATGTTTGGGAATAGTTGCAAGGCAGCAGATTTTTAAATTCAGTTTTCCTTCTGCTATGTGGCTAATGAGCTCTTCCTGCTTGAAGCCTACCGGCTAAGGCGCCAGTTACTCGCCTTCGTCCCTTCCCCTTTAGTGAAAACAGTTCGGCGGACACGTGAAAGATACACGAGAAACTCTTTGTGAAAATTTTTACAATGATACTTAAAACAAATTAATTAATTAATATTTATTGTTTGAATGTCTTCTTTATAGAATGTATGAAACATGACATCCATAGGAACAGATGATAAGCCTGGGTAAAAAAACATTTCCAGTGTGTTTGATGATTCCAGCAATACATATTAAATTGGTTAAATTTGAATTTTATCAATAAAAATGAGTTATTATTTAATACTTATATGTATTTTTAAATTGCATTTTACTCTTCAACTCACTAAAATTAGAAATTAGTTTTCAAATAAATTGAAAAAAAAAAGCAATATAAGTTAAGCAGGGGGTCTACCAAAAAGCAGAAAACATGGCAAGGGGTCTACGAAACAAAAAAGTTTGGGAACCACTGGTCTACAGTGAAGTCAGTCCCGCACTAGTGAATTCTCAAAAAAAAAAAAAAAAAAAAAAAAAATTTAAAACAAAATTTATCCAAAAAAAATTTAAAAAAAAAAGAAAAAAAAAAAAAAAAATTTACTAAAAAAAAAAAAAAAAAAATTAAAAAAAAAAATTTTATAAAAAAAAAAAAAAAAAAAATTTTATAAAAAAAAAAAAAAAAAAAAATTAAAAAAAAAAAATTTTATAAAAAAAAAAAAAAAAAAAAAATTAAAAAAAAAAAATTTTATAAAAAAAAAAAAAAAAAAAAAAATTTACTGAATGTTTGGGAACCACTGGTCTACAGTGAAATCAGTCCTGGGATAGTGAATTCTCAAAAAAAAAAAAAAAATTTAAAACAAAATTTATCTAAAGAAATTACCAAAAAAAAATTATCTAAAAAAAAAAATTGAAAAAAAAAAAATTAAAAAAAAATTTTTTTTATAAAAAAAACAACAAAAAAAAAAAATAAAAAATTTTACTAAAATTTTGGGAACCACTGGTCTACAGTGAAGTTAGTCCCAAGATAGTCAATTCTCGGAAAAAAAAAAAGAAAAAAAATTTTTAAAAAAATTATAAAATTTTTTTTATAAAAGTTTGGGAACCAATGGTCTACAGTGAAGTCAGTACCGGGAAAGTCAATTCTCGAAAAAAAAAAAAATTAAAAAAAAAAAAAAAAAATTATCTAAAAAAAATAAAAAAATAAATAAAAAGAAAAATTTAAAAAAATTTATCTAAAAAAAAAAAATACAAAAAAAAAAAAATATAAGTTAAGCAGGGGTTTTACCGAAAAGCAGAAAACATGGCAAGGGGTCTACGAGACAAAAAAATTTGGGAACCACTGCTCTAGATCTACATATTTAATATTAGAATCATCATTAGAGTTTGTCTAGTAGAGTCTAGAAAAGAATGTATAGATTACTATAGTCCTAGTATTCTAGATTATTAGTCTAGATCTAACTTAAAATTTTCAATAAATATTCTGGATTTCTTCAGCTTGGTCCATGTCAATCCTATCGTCTTTGCCTTATGGTCTACCGTTCTTCTGTTTTCTTTGCTTTGAAATCTAGATTGACTAGATCTACACAATGTCAATATAATTTCTAGATCTATATATCTAAGACTAATTAGTATGGGCTTAATATTACTGTATTATTTAGTTTAACTACAATTTTTCAGGTCAGCAGCATTACAGTAAGCACTGGTACAGCATACCGGCACTTTTTTCAATGCAGCGAAAAAGTTACTTTTGTATTTTAAAGTTTATTATTTATTTATTAGTTGTTAAAAGGCAATCCATCACTGAGCTCCGGCACCTATTTCTTTACAAAAAAGCACTGATTACCTGTATATTCTTTAACAATAATGGTTTACTATTCTCAGGAATTAGTCATTCAAAAGACGGTGAGGAAAAGAATGGTCGACAAACCTTGTGTGGTGCCTTAACAGTCCATCAGACTAAGGGATAGATAAAGGTGAATTTAATTTATATTTTGATCTATATAAGTTGATTTACTGGACTAAAAATCTAGATATTGGTAAAACTTTGCTATTTTATTCTAAATCTAGTGTGACATTCCATATTTTTTATTCTGATTTTAGATAGATCTTGATTAGATCTAGATCCCATATGTATAGGACTTAGCACTAGATCTCTAGAAATTATTGTATATGATGCTAGATCTAGAAAATCTAGACTTGATCATAGAAATCTTCAAGAAAAATAATGAACTAACCTAGACAGATCTCTTGAATTACATTGTAAATCATCTTGTTGAATTATCTCCACCACCTTCAGTCAATAGACAACTATGGCTCATACGAGAACAAGAGCCTCTGCGTTGGCATCGACTATTTTCCAATCCTTTCTGTTCAGCTTCATCCATATTAAAATACATTTTAAAGGTTTTTATTACTTAATAGAAAAGATCTAGAATTTTAATAAAAATCTAGTCTATCTAGATCTAAAATTCTAGATCCACCCAATTTTATGTATACAAGTAGTATGGGTGTAGGATTGGCTTAATATAATAGTGAACAAATAGATGCTATCTTACTAGATTTTTCTAAGGCTTTTGACAAAGTTCACCACCATAGTTTGCTTAAAAAATTAAAATATTTCGGCATTAATGGTCCACTGCATCAGTGGATTAAGGACTTTCTGATAGGGAGAGAACAAACTGTAATAATAAATGGCTCTAAATCAACACCGATAATAGTAAACTCAGGTGTACCTCAAGGAACAGTCTTGGGTCCACTACTATTTTTAATTTACATAAATGATTTACCAAATTGCATTACTTCAGGAACAAAAGTCAGATTATTTGCAGACGATTGCATAATATATAGAACAATAAAAACAACACAAGACACAGATATTTTACAAAGAGAATTAGATGAATTACAGAAATGGGAATCAAATTGGAGCATGTCTTTCCACCCAGAAAAATGTCAGTTGTTAAGAGTAACAAAAAAACTAAAACAAATTAATTCCACTTATCTTATTCATGGCAAACCAGTAACACAGACTAAAAACGCAAAATACCTAGGTGTTATAATAAATGAAAAACTGTCATGGAATCCACATATTGATGAAACTACAAAAAAATCAAACAAAGCATTAGGATTTATTAAAAGAAATTTCTATAAATCAAATAAGAACATAAAACTAAAATGTTATTTAAAACTTTGGTTAGGCCAATAATAGAATATGCATCCTCCGTTTGGGACCCCACAACTCAAGAAAACATTAAGAAACTAGAACAGACACAAAATAGAGCAGTGCGATTCATAACAAACGAATATTCACATTTGACTAGAGTAACACCTTTAGTAAAATCACTAAATTTAGAAAGTCTTCAGGACAGAAGGCTCAAAAGTAAAGTAGCAATCATACATAAAACACTGAACCATAATCTTCAAATACAAAAACAAAATTTAATAAAATACTCTGAAAGACACAAAGATAAAGGCACATTCCTCGTCTCATATGCTAGGACAAATTTGTACAAATACTCCTTTTTCCTTAGTGCTATTAGAGCATGAAATGGGTTGCCTGAGCTAGCCAGGAAAACCAGTGACTTGGCAGAATTTAAGTCATTGGTTAATATGCATGACTAAATGTTTGACGCGTAGGACGTAATCATCTTCTTTTTTGAAGTAACGTCTGTATTATATAAGATAAGAAGATAATAGTATTTATCTTGAATCAGTTTGTTAATCTACATTATATGGGTATGATAGTTGTACATCTTCTACTAGATCAAGTTAAATATAGCTATCCTTTTTTAGATGTAATGTGAAATTGTATCTGATAGTATTTTTCATTCTTAGGTAGATCTTGATTACACTGCCTGGTTTTGTGGTTTGCACGAGACGGTTGACACAATGATCTGAAGTTCAAACTGCCATTTTCTACTGTCCGCTGCAAGATCTTGGCTGGAATGTAAAAGGAATGTCCAAAATATTTAAATGACAAACAGGATGGGAACTGATAATGAGGAATGTATGTCCAGTTTTTTTTTGTTTTTTTTTGTGTTTTTTTAATACAGATATGAAAGATGACATTACCCTAACTTAGAGTCATAGGAGTTTCATTAATTTATTTACTCAGATGCTGAAACAGACATCTGGCATATTCCTATAATCAGTATCATGGCCTTTGTATACAACAAAATTGATTGGAACTCCTAGACTAGAAATATAATTCAAGATTTAAATAAGGCACTGGTCATAGTTTTAGAAAGTGTGGCTAGCATTCTGGTAAGATATTTTATTAATAATTAGAAATTAAATTAAATTTTATTTAATGATATTAAATTTCTTTTTTAAGAATTATGGTCCATTTTTTCCCCATTTGTGTACAAAGAAGGAAGACAGAGAGATGGAAAGACATCAAAGAATGGGCAGGTCTGCCAAGAAATGGTTTATCCAGGGCTAAGTACAGAGAGGAATATAGAAGGGCTGTTGACAGATCTTGTGTGGTGCCCCCATGGTTCAACAGACTAATTGATTGGTAATGGTAAGAATTTAATGTATTTTTTTTTTAAAATTGTGTTAATTACATTAAGGGACTAAATCAGTCTTTTTTTATTTCCAGAAAATAATACCAGGGTTATGCTCCTTTGACCATTGAGTTCCAGGATGAAGAATGAAAGACAGAGAGCAATGTGAAGACATGAAAGAATGGGCAGGTCTGCCATGAAATGGTTTATCCAGGGCTAAGTACAGAGAGGAATATAGAAGGGCTGTTGACAGATCTTGTGTGGTGCCCCCATGGTTCAACAGACTGATTGATAGGTAATGGTAAGAATTTAATGTATTTTGTAAAAAAAATGGTGTTAATTACATTAAGGGACTTTATCACTGTTTTTTTAATTTTTACATTCATTTAATGTAATTATTTTATACAGTAATATATGATTTTTATCTTGGTAAATCATTTAAATATATATCCTGCTAATCAAACCAAAGAATCTTCTCAATACTTATTTAAAAATTTTAATTTTGTCTGCATGTAACAAATGTTTAACAAAAAGAAATGTACACTGTCCAGCATTGATTATTTAAAACTGGGATTCATTCCTTCCTTGTCAAACAAGCCGTTGCCTAAGTGACTTTTTTAAAATAATGATACGAAACCAATTGCTAGAGGATCATCTGAGACAATGTCACCCTAACAAAATAGATAAAGATTTAAAAATTTTCTAGCACTCAAAGATAAAGTTAAGAATAGACCCACACAATCTCACTTCAACATCATATATATAGAGAGAAGATGTTGGTTTGTGAGCATCTTACAATATCTCTTTACTTATAGCAAAATATGGAAACATAGGTAAAACATTGATTTTACCAGCCGTTGTAGTTGTGAAAACTGTTTTACACACACCTACATCTGATATTATTAAAAGAATTTCTTTAAACAAAAATACAGTTCAAGGGCACATCGGTGGCATGAGTTATCAAATTAAAAGCTTCTTATGTGATTCTTTGCAAAGGAAATATATACAGTTTGGGATCAGTTTGGAACCAGTGGCATCACAGGCTCTGATGGGGTGTAGCGCTGTGTGCTGTAAACTGCCTAGGGGTTGCCAGCTCCTTATTTTTCCTCAGGGTTGACCCACGACAGCTTTCCCATGTTTGGGAATAGTTGCAAGGCAGCAGATTTTTAAATTCAGTTTTCCTTCTGCTATGTGGCTAATGAGCTCTTCCTGCTTGAAGCCTACCGGCTAAGGCGCCAGTTACTCGCCTTCGTCCCTTCCCCTTTAGTGAAAACAGTTCGGCGGACACGTGAAAGATACACGAGAAACTCTTTGTGAAAATTTTTACAATGATACTTAAAACAAATTAATTAATTAATATTTATTGTTTGAATGTCTTCTTTATAGAATGTATGAAACATGACATCCATAGGAACAGATGATAAGCCTGGGTAAAAAAACATTTCCAGTGTGTTTGATGATTCCAGCAATACATATTAAATTGGTTAAATTTGAATTTTATCAATAAAAATGAGTTATTATTTAATACTTATATGTATTTTTAAATTGCATTTTACTCTTCAACTCACTAAAATTAGAAATTAGTTTTCAAATAAATTGAAAAAAAAAAAGCAATATAAGTTAAGCAGGGGGTCTACCAAAAAGCAGAAAACATGGCAAGGGGTCTACGAAACAAAAAAGTTTGGGAACCACTGGTCTACAGTGAAGTCAGTCCCGCACTAGTGAATTCTCAAAAAAAAAAAAAAAAAAAAAAATTTAAAACAAAATTTATCCAAAAAAAATTTAAAAAAAAAAAAAAAAAGAAAAAAAAAAAAAATTTACTAAAAAAAAAAAAAAATTAAAAAAAAAAATTTTATAAAAAAAAAAAAAAAAAAAAATTTTATAAAAAAAAAAAAAAAAAAAAAATTAAAAAAAAAAAATTTTATAAAAAAAAAAAAAAAAAATTTACTGAATGTTTGGGAACCACTGGTCTACAGTGAAATCAGTCCTGGGATAGTGAATTATCAAAAAAAAAAAAAAATTTAAAACAAAATTTATCTAAAGAAATTACAAAAAAAAATTTATCTAAAAAAAAAAATTGAAAAAAAAAAATTAAAAAAAAATTTTTTTTATAAAAAAAAACAACAAAAAAAAAAAATAAAAAATTTTACTAAAATTTTGGGAACCACTGGTCTACAGTGAAGTTAGTCCCAAGATAGTCAATTCTCGGAAAAAAAAAAAGAAAAAAAATTTTTAAAAAAATTATAAAAATTTTTTTATAAAAGTTTGGGAAGTCAATTCTCGAAAAAAAAAAAAATTAAAAAAAAAAAAAAAAAATTATCTAAAAAAAATAAAAAAATAAATAAAAAGAAAAATTTAAAAAAATTTATCTAAAAAAAAAAAATACAAAAAAAAAAAAATATAAGTTAAGCAGGGGTTTTACCGAAAAGCAGAAAACATGGCAAGGGGTCTACGAGACAAAAAAATTTGGGAACCACTGCTCTAGATCTACATATTTAATATTAGAATCATCATTAGAGTTTGTCTAGTAGAGTCTAGAAAAGAATGTATAGATTACTATAGTCCTAGTATTCTAGATTATTAGTCTAGATCTAACTTAAAATTTTCAATAAATATTCTGGATTTCTTCAGCTTGGTCCATGTCAATCCTATCGTCTTTGCCTTATGGTCTACCGTTCTTCTGTTTTCTTTGCTTTGAAATCTAGATTGACTAGATCTACACAATGTCAATATAATTTCTAGATCTATATATCTAAGACTAATTAGTATGGGCTTAATATTACTGTATTATTTAGTTTAACTACAATTTTTCAGGTCAGCAGCATTACAGTAAGCACTGGTACAGCATACCGGCAGTTTTTTTAATGCAGCGAAAAAGTTACTTTTGTATTTTAAAGTTTATTATTTATTTATTAGTTGTTAAAAGGCAATCCATCACTGAGCTCCGGCACCTATTTCTTTACAAAAAAGCACTGATTACCTGTATATTCTTTAACAATAATGGTTTACTATTCTCAGGAATTAGTCATTCAAAAGACGGTGAGGAAAAGAATGGTCGACAAACCTTGTGTGGTGCCTTAACAGTCCATCAGACTAAGGGATAGATAAAGGTGAATTTAATTTATATTTTGATCTATATAAGTTGATTTACTGGACTAAAAATCTAGATATTGGTAAAACTTTGCTATTCTATTCTAAATCTAGTGTGACATTCCATATTTTTTATTCTGATTTTAGATAGATCTTGATTAGATCTAGATCCCATATGTATAGGACTTAGCACTAGATCTCTAGAAATTATTGTATATGATGCTAGATCTAGAAAATCTAGACTTGATCATAGAAATCTTCAAGAAAAATAATGAACTAACCTAGACAGATCTCTTGAATTACATTGTAAATCATCTTGTTGAATTATCTCCACCACCTTCAGTCAATAGACAACTATGGCTCATACGAGAACAAGAGCCTCTGCGTTGGCATCGACTATTTTCCAATCCTTTCTGTTCAGCTTCATCCATATTAAAATACATTTTAAAGGTTTTTATTACTTAATAGAAAAGATCTAGAATTTTAATAAAAATCTAGTCTATCTAGATCTAAAATTCTAGATCCACCCAATTTTATGTATACAAGTAGTATGGGTGTAGGATTGGCTTAATATAATAGTGAACAAATAGATGCTATCTTACTAGATTTTTCTAAGGCTTTTGACAAAGTTCACCACCATAGTTTGCTTAAAAAATTAAAATATTTCGGCATTAATGGTCCACTGCATCAGTGGATTAAGGACTTTCTGATAGGGAGAGAACAAACTGTAATAATAAATGGCTCTAAATCAACACCGATAATAGTAAACTCAGGTGTACCTCAAGGAACAGTCTTGGGTCCACTACTATTTTTAATTTACATAAATGATTTACCAAATTGCATTACTTCAGGAACAAAAGTCAGATTATTTGCAGACGATTGCATAATATATAGAACAATAAAAACAACACAAGACACAGATATTTTACAAAGAGAATTAGATGAATTACAGAAATGGGAATCAAATTGGAGCATGTCTTTCCACCCAGAAAAATGTCAGTTGTTAAGAGTAACAAAAAAACTAAAACAAATTAATTCCACTTATCTTATTCATGGCAAACCAGTAACACAGACTAAAAACGCAAAATACCTAGGTGTTATAATAAATGAAAAACTGTCATGGAATCCACATATTGATGAAACTACAAAAAAATCAAACAAAGCATTAGGATTTATTAAAAGAAATTTCTATAAATCAAATAAGAACATAAAACTAAAATGTTATTTAAAACTTTGGTTAGGCCAATAATAGAATATGCATCCTCCGTTTGGGACCCCACAACTCAAGAAAACATTAAGAAACTAGAACAGACACAAAATAGAGCAGTGCGATTCATAACAAACGAATATTCACATTTGACTAGAGTAACACCTTTAGTAAAATCACTAAATTTAGAAAGTCTTCAGGACAGAAGGCTCAAAAGTAAAGTAGCAATCATACATAAAACACTGAACCATAATCTTCAAATACAAAAACAAAATTTAATAAAATACTCTGAAAGACACAAAGATAAAGGCACATTCCTCGTCTCATATGCTAGGACAAATTTGTACAAATACTCCTTTTTCCCTAGTGCTATTAGAGCATGAAATGGGTTGCCTGAGCTAGCCAGGAAAACCAGTGACTTGGCAGAATTTAAGTCATTGGTTAATATGCATGACTAAATGTTTGACGCGTAGGACGTAATCATCTTCTTTTTTGAAGTAACGTCTGTATTATATAAGATAAGAAGATAATAGTATTTATCTTGAATCAGTTTGTTAATCTACATTATATGGGTATGATAGTTGTACATCTTCTACTAGATCAAGTTAAATATAGCTATCCTTTTTTAGATGTAATGTGAAATTGTATCTGATAGTATTTTTCATTCTTAGGTAGATCTTGATTACACTGCCTGGTTTTGTGGTTTGCACGAGACGGTTGACACAATGATCTGAAGTTCAAACTGCCATTTTCTACTGTCCGCTGCAAGATCTTGGCTGGAATGTAAAAGGAATGTCCAAAATATTTAAATGACAAACAGGATGGGAACTGATAATGAGGAATGTATGTCCAGTTTTTTTTTGTTTTTTTGTGTGTTTTTTTAATACAGATATGAAAGATGACATTACCCTAACTTAGAGTCATAGGAGTTTCATTAATTTATTTACTCAGATGCTGAAACAGACATCTGGCATATTCCTATAATCAGTATCATGGCCTTTGTATACAACAAAATTGATTGGAACTCCTAGACTAGAAATATAATTCAAGATTTAAATAAGGCACTGGTCATAGTTTTAGAAAGTGTGGCTAGCATTCTGGTAAGATATTTTATTAATAATTAGAAATTAAATTAAATTTTATTTAATGATATTAAATTTCTTTTTTAAGAATTATGGTCCATTTTTTCCCCATTTGTGTACAAAGAAGGAAGACAGAGAGATGGAAAGACATCAAAGAATGGGCAGGTCTGCCAAGAAATGGTTTATCCAGGGCTAAGTACAGAGAGGAATATAGAAGGGCTGTTGACAGATCTTGTGTGGTGCCCCCATGGTTCAACAGACTAATTGATTGGTAATGGTAAGAATTTAATGTATTTTTTTTTTAAAATTGTGTTAATTACATTAAGGGACTAAATCAGTCTTTTTTTATTTCCAGAAAATAATACCAGGGTTATGCTCCTTTGACCATTGAGTTCCAGGATGAAGAATGAAAGACAGAGAGCAATGTGAAGACATGAAAGAATGGGCAGGTCTGCCATGAAATGGTTTATCCAGGGCTAAGTACAGAGAGGAATATAGAAGGGCTGTTGACAGATCTTGTGTGGTGCCCCCATGGTTCAACAGACTGATTGATAGGTAATGGTAAGAATTTAATGTATTTTGTAAAAAAAATGGTGTTAATTACATTAAGGGACTTTATCACTCTTTTTTTAATTTTTACATTCATTTAATGTAATTATTTTATACAGTAATATATGATTTTTATCTTGGTAAATCATTTAAATATATATCCTGCTAATCAAACCAAAGAATCTTCTCAATACTTATTTAAAAATTTTAATTTTGTCTGCATGTAACAAATGTTTAACGAAAAGAAATGTACACTGTCCATCATTGATTATTTAAAACTGGGATTCATTCCTTCCTTGTCAAACAAGCCGTTGCCTAAGTGACTTTTTTAGAATAATGATACGAAACCAATTGCTAGAGGATCATCTGAGACAATGTCAACCTAACAAAATAGATAAAGATTTAAAAATTTTCTAGCACTCAAAGATAAAGTTAAGAATAGACCCACACAATCTCACTTCAACATCATATATATAGAGAGAAGATGTTGGTTTGTGAGCATCTTACAATATCTCTTTACTTATAGCAAAATATGGAAACATAGGTAAAACATTGATTTTACCAGCCGTTGTAGTTGTGAAAACTGTTTTACACACACCTACATCTGATATTATTAAAAGAATTTCTTTAAACAAAAATACAGTTCAAGGGCACATCGGTGGCATGAGTTATCAAATTAAAAGCTTCTTATGTGATTCTTTGCAAAGGAAATATATACAGTTTGGGATCAGTTTGGAACCAGTGGCGTCACAGGCTCTGATGGTGTGTAGCGCTGTGTGCTGTAAACTGCCTAGGGGTTGCCAGCTCCTTATTTTTCCTCAGGGTTGACCCACGACAGCTTTTCCATGTTTGGGAATAGTTGCAAGGCAGCAGATTTTTAAATTCAGTTTTCCTTCTGCTATGTGGCTAATGAGCTCTTCCTGCTTGAAGCCTACCGGCTAAGGCGCCAGTTACTCGCCTTCGTCCCTTCCCCTTTAGTGAAAACAGTTCGGCGGACACGTGAAAGATACACGAGAAACTCTTTGCGAAAATTTTTACAATGATACTTAAAACAAATTAATTAATTAATATTTATTGTTTGAATGTCTTCTTTATAGAATGTATGAAACATGACATCCATAGGAACAGATGATAAGCCTGGGTAAAAAAACATTTCCAGTGTGTTTGATGATTCCAGCAATACATATTAAATTGGTTAAATTTGAATTTTATCAATAAAAATGAGTTATTATTTAATACTTATATGTATTTTTAAATTGCATTTTACTCTTCAACTCACTAAAATTAGAAATTAGTTTTCAAATAAATTGAAAAAAAAAAGCAATATAAGTTAAGCAGGGGGTCTACCAAAAAGCAGAAAACATGGCAAGGGGTCTACGAAACAAAAAAGTTTGGGAACCACTGGTCTACAGTGAAGTCAGTCCCGCAATAGTGAATTCTCAAAAAAAAAAAAATTTAAAACAAAATTTATCTAAAAAAATTTAAAAAAAAAAAAAAAAATTTACTGAAAAAAAAAAAAAAAAAAAAAAAAAAAAAAAAAAAAAAAAAAAAAAAAAAAAAAAAAAATTTACTGAATGTTTGGGAACCACTGGTCTACAGTGAAATCAGTCCTGGGATAGTGAATTCTCAAAAAAAAAAAAAAAATTTAAAACAAAATTTATCTAAAAAAATTACCAAAAAAAATTTATCTAAAAAAAAAAATTGAAAAAAAAAAATTAAAAAAAATTTTTTTTTATAAAAAAAACAACAAAAAAAAAAAAAAAATTTTACTAAAATTTTGGGAACCACTGGTCTACAGTGAAGTTAGTCCCAAGATAGTCAATTCTCGGAAAAAAAAAATAAAAAAAATTTTTTTAAAAATTATAAACATTTTTTTATAAAAGTTTGGGAACCACTGGTCTACAGTGAAGTCAGTACCGGGAAAGTCAATTCTCGAAAAAAAAAAAAAATTAAAAAAAAAATAAAAAAATTATCTAAAAAAAATAAAAAAATAAATAAAAATAAAAATTTAAAAAAATTTATCTATAAAAAAAAATACAAAAAAAAAAATATAAGTTAAGCAGGGGTTTTACCGAAAAGCAGAAAACATGGCAAGGGGTCTACGAGACAAAAAATTTGGGAACCACTGCTCTAGATCTACTTAATATTAGAATCATCATTAGAGTTTGTCTAGTAGAGTCTAGAAAAGAATGTATAGATTACTATAGTCCTAGTATTCTAGTTATTAGTCTAGATCTAACTTAAAATTTTCAATAAATATTCTGGATTTCTTCAGCTTGGTCCATGTCAATCCTATCGTTTTTGCCTTATGGTCTACCGTTCTTCTGTTTTCTTTGCTTTGAAATCTAGATTGACTAGATCTACACAATGTCAATATAATTTCTAGATCTATATATCTAAGACTAATTAGTATGGGCTTAATATTACTGTATTATTTAGTTTAACTACAATTTTTCAGGTCAGCAGCATTACAGTAAGCACTGGTACAGCGTACCGGCACTTTTTTCAATGCAGCGAAAAAGTTACTTTTGTATTTTAAAGTTTATTATTTATTTATTAGTTGTTAAAAGGCAATCCATCACTGAGCTCCGGCACCTATTTCTTTACAAAAAAGCACTGATTACCTGTATATTCTTTAACAATAACGGTTTACTATTCTCAGGAATTAGTCATTCAAAAGACGGTGAGGAAAAGAATGGTTGACAAACCTTGTGTGGTGCCTTAACAGTCCATCAGACTAAGGGATAGATAAAGGTGAATTTAATTTATATTTTGATCTATATAAGTTGATTTACTGGACTAAAAATCTAGATATTGGTAAAACTTTGCTATTCTATTCTAAATCTAGTGTGACATTCCATATTTTTTATTCTGATTTTAGATAGATCTTGATTAGATCTAGATCCCATATGTATAGGACTTAGCACTAGATCTCTAGAAATTATTGTATATGATGCTAGATCTAGAAAATCTAGACTTGATCATAGAAATCTTCAAGAAAAATAATGAACTAACCTAGACAGATCTCTTGAATTACATTGTAAATCATCTTGTTGAATTATCTCCACCACCTTCAGTCAATAGACAACTATGGCTCATACGAGAACAAGAGCCTCTGCGTTGGCATCGACTATTTTCCAATCCTTTCTGTTCAGCTTCATCCATATTAAAATACATTTTAAAGGTTTTTATTACTTAATAGAAAAGATCTAGAATTTTAATAAAAATCTAGTCTATCTAGATCTAAAATTCTAGATCCACCCAATTTTATGTATACAAGTAGTATGGGTGTAGGATTGGCTTAATATAATAGTGAACAAATAGATGCTATCTTACTAGATTTTTCTAAGGCTTTTGACAAAGTTCACCACCATAGTTTGCTTAAAAAATTAAAATATTTCGGCATTAATGGTCCACTGCATCAGTGGATTAAGGACTTTCTGATAGGGAGAGAACAAACTGTAATAATAAATGGCTCTAAATCAACACCGATAATAGTAAACTCAGGTGTACCTCAAGGAACAGTCTTGGGTCCACTACTATTTTTAATTTACATAAATGATTTACCAAATTGCATTACTTCAGGAACAAAAGTCAGATTATTTGCAGACGATTGCATAATATATAGAACAATAAAAACAACACAAGACACAGATATTTTACAAAGAGAATTAGATGAATTACAGAAATGGGAATCAAATTGGAGCATGTCTTTCCACCCAGAAAAATGTCAGTTGTTAAGAGTAACAAAAAAACTAAAACAAATTAATTCCACTTATCTTATTCATGGCAAACCAGTAACACAGACTAAAAACGCAAAATACCTAGGTGTTATAATAAATGAAAAACTGTCATGGAATCCACATATTGATGAAACTACAAAAAAATCAAACAAAGCATTAGGATTTATTAAAAGAAATTTCTATAAATCAAATAAGAACATAAAACTAAAATGTTATTTAAAACTTTGGTTAGGCCAATAATAGAATATGCATCCTCCGTTTGGGACCCCACAACTCAAGAAAACATTAAGAAACTAGAACAGACACAAAATAGAGCAGTGCGATTCATAACAAACGAATATTCACATTTGACTAGAGTAACACCTTTAGTAAAATCACTAAATTTAGAAAGTCTTCAGGACAGAAGGCTCAAAAGTAAAGTAGCAATCATACATAAAACACTGAACCATAATCTTCAAATACAAAAACAAAATTTAATAAAATACTCTGAAAGACACAAAGATAAAGGCACATTCCTCGTCTCATATGCTAGGACAAATTTGTACAAATACTCCTTTTTCCCTAGTGCTATTAGAGCATGAAATGGGTTGCCTGAGCTAGCCAGGAAAACCAGTGACTTGGCAGAATTTAAGTCATTGGTTAATATGCATGACTAAATGTTTGACGCGTAGGACGTAATCATCTTCTTTTTTGAAGTAACGTCTGTATTATATAAGATAAGAAGATAATAGTATTTATCTTGAATCAGTTTGTTAATCTACATTATATGGGTATGATAGTTGTACATCTTCTACTAGATCAAGTTAAATATAGCTATCCTTTTTTAGATGTAATGTGAAATTGTATCTGATAGTATTTTTCATTCTTAGGTAGATCTTGATTACACTGCCTGGTTTTGTGGTTTGCACGAGACGGTTGACACAATGATCTGAAGTTCAAACTGCCATTTTCTACTGTCCGCTGCAAGATCTTGGCTGGAATGTAAAAGGAATGTCCAAAATATTTAAATGACAAACAGGATGGGAACTGATAATGAGGAATGTATGTCCAGTTTTTTTTTGTTTTTTTTTTGTGTTTTTTTAATACAGATATGAAAGATGACATTACCCTAACTTAGAGTCATAGGAGTTTCATTAATTTATTTACTCAGATGCTGAAACAGACATCTGGCATATTCCTATAATCAGTATCATGGCCTTTGTATACAACAAAATTGATTGGAACTCCTAGACTAGAAATATAATTCAAGATTTAAATAAGGCACTGGTCATAGTTTTAGAAAGTGTGGCTAGCATTCTGGTAAGATATTTTATTAATAATTAGAAATTAAATTAAATTTTATTTAATGATATTAAATTTCTTTTTTAAGAATTATGGTCCATTTTTTCCCCATTTGTGTACAAAGAAGGAAGACAGAGAGATGGAAAGACATCAAAGAATGGGCAGGTCTGCCAAGAAATGGTTTATCCAGGGCTAAGTACAGAGAGGAATATAGAAGGGCTGTTGACAGATCTTGTGTGGTGCCCCCATGGTTCAACAGACTAATTGATTGGTAATGGTAAGAATTTAATGTATTTTTTTTTTAAAATTGTGTTAATTACATTAAGGGACTAAATCAGTCTTTTTTTATTTCCAGAAAATAATACCAGGGTTATGCTCCTTTGACCATTGAGTTCCAGGATGAAGAATGAAAGACAGAGAGCAATGTGAAGACATGAAAGAATGGGCAGGTCTGCCATGAAATGGTTTATCCAGGGCTAAGTACAGAGAGGAATATAGAAGGGCTGTTGACAGATCTTGTGTGGTGCCCCCATGGTTCAACAGACTGATTGATAGGTAATGGTAAGAATTTAATGTATTTTGTAAAAAAAATGGTGTTAATTACATTAAGGGACTTTATCACTCTTTTTTTAATTTTTACATTCATTTAATGTAATTATTTTATACAGTAATATATGATTTTTATCTTGGTAAATCATTTAAATATATATCCTGCTAATCAAACCAAAGAATCTTCTCAATACTTATTTAAAAATTTTAATTTTGTCTGCATGTAACAAATGTTTAACGAAAAGAAATGTACACTGTCCATCATTGATTATTTAAAACTGGGATTCATTCCTTCCTTGTCAAACAAGCCGTTGCCTAAGTGACTTTTTTAGAATAATGATACGAAACCAATTGCTAGAGGATCATCTGAGACAATGTCAACCTAACAAAATAGATAAAGATTTAAAAATTTTCTAGCACTCAAAGATAAAGTTAAGAATAGACCCACACAATCTCACTTCAACATCATATATATAGAGAGAAGATGTTGGTTTGTGAGCATCTTACAATATCTCTTTACTTATAGCAAAATATGGAAACATAGGTAAAACATTGATTTTACCAGCCGTTGTAGTTGTGAAAACTGTTTTACACACACCTACATCTGATATTATTAAAAGAATTTCTTTAAACAAAAATACAGTTCAAGGGCACATCGGTGGCATGAGTTATCAAATTAAAAGCTTCTTATGTGATTCTTTGCAAAGGAAATATATACAGTTTGGGATCAGTTTGGAACCAGTGGCGTCACAGGCTCTGATGGTGTGTAGCGCTGTGTGCTGTAAACTGCCTAGGGGTTGCCAGCTCCTTATTTTTCCTCAGGGTTGACCCACGACAGCTTTTCCATGTTTGGGAATAGTTGCAAGGCAGCAGATTTTTAAATTCAGTTTTCCTTCTGCTATGTGGCTAATGAGCTCTTCCTGCTTGAAGCCTACCGGCTAAGGCGCCAGTTACTCGCCTTCGTCCCTTCCCCTTTAGTGAAAACAGTTCGGCGGACACGTGAAAGATACACGAGAAACTCTTTGCGAAAATTTTTACAATGATACTTAAAACAAATTAATTAATTAATATTTATTGTTTGAATGTCTTCTTTATAGAATGTATGAAACATGACATCCATAGGAACAGATGATAAGCCTGGGTAAAAAAACATTTCCAGTGTGTTTGATGATTCCAGCAATACATATTAAATTGGTTAAATTTGAATTTTATCAATAAAAATGAGTTATTATTTAATACTTATATGTATTTTTAAATTGCATTTTACTCTTCAACTCACTAAAATTAGAAATTAGTTTTCAAATAAATTGAAAAAAAAAAGCAATATAAGTTAAGCAGGGGGTCTACCAAAAAGCAGAAAACATGGCAAGGGGTCTACGAAACAAAAAAGTTTGGGAACCACTGGTCTACAGTGAAGTCAGTCCCGCAATAGTGAATTCTCAAAAAAAAAAAAAATTTAAAACAAAATTTATCTAAAAAAATTTAAAAAAAAAAAAAAAAATTTACTGAAAAAAAAAAAAAAAAAAAAAAAAAAAAAAAAAAAAAAAAAAAAAAAAAAAAAAAAAAAAAAAAAAATTTACTGAATGTTTGGGAACCACTGGTCTACAGTGAAATCAGTCCTGGGATAGTGAATTCTCAAAAAAAAAAAAAAAATTTAAAACAAAATTTATCTAAAAAAATTACCAAAAAAAATTTATCTAAAAAAAAAAATTGAAAAAAAAAAATTAAAAAAAATTTTTTTTTATAAAAAAAACAACAAAAAAAAAAAAAAAATTTTACTAAAATTTTGGGAACCACTGGTCTACAGTGAAGTTAGTCCCAAGATAGTCAATTCTCGGAAAAAAAAAATAAAAAAAATTTTTTTAAAAATTATAAACATTTTTTTATAAAAGTTTGGGAACCACTGGTCTACAGTGAAGTCAGTACCGGGAAAGTCAATTCTCGAAAAAAAAAAAAAATTAAAAAAAAAATAAAAAAATTATCTAAAAAAAATAAAAAAATAAATAAAAATAAAAATTTAAAAAAATTTATCTATAAAAAAAAATACAAAAAAAAAAATATAAGTTAAGCAGGGGTTTTACCGAAAAGCAGAAAACATGGCAAGGGGTCTACGAGACAAAAAATTTGGGAACCACTGCTCTAGATCTACTTAATATTAGAATCATCATTAGAGTTTGTCTAGTAGAGTCTAGAAAAGAATGTATAGATTACTATAGTCCTAGTATTCTAGTTATTAGTCTAGATCTAACTTAAAATTTTCAATAAATATTCTGGATTTCTTCAGCTTGGTCCATGTCAATCCTATCGTCTTTGCCTTATGGTCTACCGTTCTTCTGTTTTCTTTGCTTTGAAATCTAGATTGACTAGATCTACACAATGTCAATATAATTTCTAGATCTATATATCTAAGACTAATTAGTATGGGCTTAATATTACTGTATTATTTAGTTTAACTACAATTTTTCAGGTCAGCAGCATTACAGTAAGCACTGGTACAGCGTACCGGCACTTTTTTCAATGCAGCGAAAAAGTTACTTTTGTATTTTAAAGTTTATTATTTATTTATTAGTTGTTAAAAGGCAATCCATCACTGAGCTCCGGCACCTATTTCTTTACAAAAAAGCACTGATTACCTGTATATTCTTTAACAATAACGGTTTACTATTCTCAGGAATTAGTCATTCAAAAGACGGTGAGGAAAAGAATGGTTGACAAACCTTGTGTGGTGCCTTAACAGTCCATCAGACTAAGGGATAGATAAAGGTGAATTTAATTTATATTTTGATCTATATAAGTTGATTTACTGGACTAAAAATCTAGATATTGGTAAAACTTTGCTATTCTATTCTAAATCTAGTGTGACATTCCATATTTTTTATTCTGATTTTAGATAGATCTTGATTAGATCTAGATCCCATATGTATAGGACTTAGCACTAGATCTCTAGAAATTATTGTATATGATGCTAGATCTAGAAAATCTAGACTTGATCATAGAAATCTTCAAGAAAAATAATGAACTAACCTAGACAGATCTCTTGAATTACATTGTAAATCATCTTGTTGAATTATCTCCACCACCTTCAGTCAATAGACAACTATGGCTCATACGAGAACAAGAGCCTCTGCGTTGGCATCGACTATTTTCCAATCCTTTCTGTTCAGCTTCATCCATATTAAAATACATTTTAAAGGTTTTTATTACTTAATAGAAAAGATCTAGAATTTTAATAAAAATCTAGTCTATCTAGATCTAAAATTCTAGATCCACCCAATTTTATGTATACAAGTAGTATGGGTGTAGGATTGGCTTAATATAATAGTGAACAAATAGATGCTATCTTACTAGATTTTTCTAAGGCTTTTGACAAAGTTCACCACCATAGTTTGCTTAAAAAATTAAAATATTTCGGCATTAATGGTCCACTGCATCAGTGGATTAAGGACTTTCTGATAGGGAGAGAACAAACTGTAATAATAAATGGCTCTAAATCAACACCGATAATAGTAAACTCAGGTGTACCTCAAGGAACAGTCTTGGGTCCACTACTATTTTTAATTTACATAAATGATTTACCAAATTGCATTACTTCAGGAACAAAAGTCAGATTATTTGCAGACGATTGCATAATATATAGAACAATAAAAACAACACAAGACACAGATATTTTACAAAGAGAATTAGATGAATTACAGAAATGGGAATCAAATTGGAGCATGTCTTTCCACCCAGAAAAATGTCAGTTGTTAAGAGTAACAAAAAAACTAAAACAAATTAATTCCACTTATCTTATTCATGGCAAACCAGTAACACAGACTAAAAACGCAAAATACCTAGGTGTTATAATAAATGAAAAACTGTCATGGAATCCACATATTGATGAAACTACAAAAAAATCAAACAAAGCATTAGGATTTATTAAAAGAAATTTCTATAAATCAAATAAGAACATAAAACTAAAATGTTATTTAAAACTTTGGTTAGGCCAATAATAGAATATGCATCCTCCGTTTGGGACCCCACAACTCAAGAAAACATTAAGAAACTAGAACAGACACAAAATAGAGCAGTGCGATTCATAACAAACGAATATTCACATTTGACTAGAGTAACACCTTTAGTAAAATCACTAAATTTAGAAAGTCTTCAGGACAGAAGGCTCAAAAGTAAAGTAGCAATCATACATAAAACACTGAACCATAATCTTCAAATACAAAAACAAAATTTAATAAAATACTCTGAAAGACACAAAGATAAAGGCACATTCCTCGTCTCATATGCTAGGACAAATTTGTACAAATACTCCTTTTTCCCTAGTGCTATTAGAGCATGAAATGGGTTGCCTGAGCTAGCCAGGAAAACCAGTGACTTGGCAGAATTTAAGTCATTGGTTAATATGCATGACTAAATGTTTGACGCGTAGGACGTAATCATCTTCTTTTTTGAAGTAACGTCTGTATTATATAAGATAAGAAGATAATAGTATTTATCTTGAATCAGTTTGTTAATCTACATTATATGGGTATGATAGTTGTACATCTTCTACTAGATCAAGTTAAATATAGCTATCCTTTTTTAGATGTAATGTGAAATTGTATCTGATAGTATTTTTCATTCTTAGGTAGATCTTGATTACACTGCCTGGTTTTGTGGTTTGCACGAGACGGTTGACACAATGATCTGAAGTTCAAACTGCCATTTTCTACTGTCCGCTGCAAGATCTTGGCTGGAATGTAAAAGGAATGTCCAAAATATTTAAATGACAAACAGGATGGGAACTGATAATGAGGAATGTATGTCCAGTTTTTTTTTGTTTTTTTTTTGTGTTTTTTTAATACAGATATGAAAGATGACATTACCCTAACTTAGAGTCATAGGAGTTTCATTAATTTATTTACTCAGATGCTGAAACAGACATCTGGCATATTCCTATAATCAGTATCATGGCCTTTGTATACAACAAAATTGATTGGAACTCCTAGACTAGAAATATAATTCAAGATTTAAATAAGGCACTGGTCATAGTTTTAGAAAGTGTGGCTAGCATTCTGGTAAGATATTTTATTAATAATTAGAAATTAAATTAAATTTTATTTAATGATATTAAATTTCTTTTTTAAGAATTATGGTCCATTTTTTCCCCATTTGTGTACAAAGAAGGAAGACAGAGAGATGGAAAGACATCAAAGAATGGGCAGGTCTGCCAAGAAATGGTTTATCCAGGGCTAAGTACAGAGAGGAATATAGAAGGGCTGTTGACAGATCTTGTGTGGTGCCCCCATGGTTCAACAGACTAATTGATTGGTAATGGTAAGAATTTAATGTATTTTTTTTTTAAAATTGTGTTAATTACATTAAGGGACTAAATCAGTCTTTTTTTATTTCCAGAAAATAATACCAGGGTTATGCTCCTTTGACCATTGAGTTCCAGGATGAAGAATGAAAGACAGAGAGCAATGTGAAGACATGAAAGAATGGGCAGGTCTGCCATGAAATGGTTTATCCAGGGCTAAGTACAGAGAGGAATATAGAAGGGCTGTTGACAGATCTTGTGTGGTGCCCCCATGGTTCAACAGACTGATTGATAGGTAATGGTAAGAATTTAATGTATTTTGTAAAAAAAATGGTGTTAATTACATTAAGGGACTTTATCACTCTTTTTTTAATTTTTACATTCATTTAATGTAATTATTTTATACAGTAATATATGATTTTTATCTTGGTAAATCATTTAAATATATATCCTGCTAATCAAACCAAAGAATCTTCTCAATACTTATTTAAAAATTTTAATTTTGTCTGCATGTAACAAATGTTTAACGAAAAGAAATGTACACTGTCCATCATTGATTATTTAAAACTGGGATTCATTCCTTCCTTGTCAAACAAGCCGTTGCCTAAGTGACTTTTTTAGAATAATGATACGAAACCAATTGCTAGAGGATCATCTGAGACAATGTCAACCTAACAAAATAGATAAAGATTTAAAAATTTTCTAGCACTCAAAGATAAAGTTAAGAATAGACCCACACAATCTCACTTCAACATCATATATATAGAGAGAAGATGTTGGTTTGTGAGCATCTTACAATATCTCTTTACTTATAGCAAAATATGGAAACATAGGTAAAACATTGATTTTACCAGCCGTTGTAGTTGTGAAAACTGTTTTACACACACCTACATCTGATATTATTAAAAGAATTTCTTTAAACAAAAATACAGTTCAAGGGCACATCGGTGGCATGAGTTATCAAATTAAAAGCTTCTTATGTGATTCTTTGCAAAGGAAATATATACAGTTTGGGATCAGTTTGGAACCAGTGGCGTCACAGGCTCTGATGGTGTGTAGCGCTGTGTGCTGTAAACTGCCTAGGGGTTGCCAGCTCCTTATTTTTCCTCAGGGTTGACCCACGACAGCTTTTCCATGTTTGGGAATAGTTGCAAGGCAGCAGATTTTTAAATTCAGTTTTCCTTCTGCTATGTGGCTAATGAGCTCTTCCTGCTTGAAGCCTACCGGCTAAGGCGCCAGTTACTCGCCTTCGTCCCTTCCCCTTTAGTGAAAACAGTTCGGCGGACACGTGAAAGATACACGAGAAACTCTTTGCGAAAATTTTTACAATGATACTTAAAACAAATTAATTAATTAATATTTATTGTTTGAATGTCTTCTTTATAGAATGTATGAAACATGACATCCATAGGAACAGATGATAAGCCTGGGTAAAAAAACATTTCCAGTGTGTTTGATGATTCCAGCAATACATATTAAATTGGTTAAATTTGAATTTTATCAATAAAAATGAGTTATTATTTAATACTTATATGTATTTTTAAATTGCATTTTACTCTTCAACTCACTAAAATTAGAAATTAGTTTTCAAATAAATTGAAAAAAAAAAGCAATATAAGTTAAGCAGGGGGTCTACCAAAAAGCAGAAAACATGGCAAGGGGTCTACGAAACAAAAAAGTTTGGGAACCACTGGTCTACAGTGAAGTCAGTCCCGCAATAGTGAATTCTCAAAAAAAAAAAAAATTTAAAACAAAATTTATCTAAAAAAATTTAAAAAAAAAAAAAAAAATTTACTGAAAAAAAAAAAAAAAAAAAAAAATTAAAAAAAAAAAATTTTATAAAAAAAAAAAAAAAAAAAAAAATTTACTGAATGTTTGGGAACCACTGGTCTACAGTGAAATCAGTCCTGGGATAGTGAATTATCAAAAAAAAAAAAAAAAATTTAAAACAAAATTTATCTAAAGAAATTACCAAAAAAAATTTATCTAAAAAAAAAAATTGAAAAAAAAAAATTAAAAAAAAATTTTTTTTATAAAAAAAACAACAAAAAAAAAAATAAAAAATTTTACTAAAATTTTGGGAACCACTGGTCTACAGTGAAGTTAGTCCCAAGATAGTCAATTCTCGGAAAAAAAAAAAGAAAAAAAATTTTTAAAAAAATTATAAAAATTTTTTTATAAAAGTTTGGGAACCACTGGTCTACAGTGAAGTCAGTACCGGGAAAGTCAATTCTCGAAAAAACAAAAAATTAAAAAAAAAAAAAAAAAATTATCTAAAAAAAATAAAAAAATAAATAAAAAGAAAAATTTAAAAAAATTTATCTAAAAAAAAAAAATACAAAAAAAAAAAAATATAAGTTAAGCAGGGGTTTTACCGAAAAGCAGAAAACATGGCAAGGGGTCTACGAGACAAAAAAATTTGGGAACCACTGCTCTAGATCTACATATTTAATATTAGAATCATCATTAGAGTTTGTCTAGTAGAGTCTAGAAAAGAATGTATAGATTACTATAGTCCTAGTATTCTAGATTATTAGTCTAGATCTAACTTAAAATTTTCAATAAATATTCTGGATTTCTTCAGCTTGGTCCATGTCAATCCTATCGTCTTTGCCTTATGGTCTACCGTTCTTCTGTTTTCTTTGCTTTGAAATCTAGATTGACTAGATCTACACAATGTCAATATAATTTCTAGATCTATATATCTAAGACTAATTAGTATGGGCTTAATATTACTGTATTATTTAGTTTAACTACAATTTTTCAGGTCAGCAGCATTACAGTAAGCACTGGTACAGCGTACCGGCACTTTTTTCAATGCAGCGAAAAAGTTACTTTTGTATTTTAAAGTTTATTATTTATTTATTAGTTGTTAAAAGGCAATCCATCACTGAGCTCCGGCACCTATTTCTTTACAAAAAAGCACTGATTACCTGTATATTCTTTAACAATAACGGTTTACTATTCTCAGGAATTAGTCATTCAAAAGACGGTGAGGAAAAGAATGGTCGACAAACCTTGTGTGGTGCCTTAACAGTCCATCAGACTAAGGGATAGATAAAGGTGAATTTAATTTATATTTTGATCTATATAAGTTGATTTACTGGACTAAAAATCTAGATATTGGTAAAACTTTGCTATTCTATTCTAAATCTAGTGTGACATTCCATATTTTTTATTCTGATTTTAGATAGATCTTGATTAGATCTAGATCCCATATGTATAGGACTTAGCACTAGATCTCTAGAAATTATTGTATATGATGCTAGATCTAGAAAATCTAGACTTGATCATAGAAATCTTCAAGAAAAATAATGAACTAACCTAGACAGATCTCTTGAATTACATTGTAAATCATCTTGTTGAATTATCTCCACCACCTTCAGTCAATAGACAACTATGGCTCATACGAGAACAAGAGCCTCTGCGTTGGCATCGACTATTTTCCAATCCTTTCTGTTCAGCTTCATCCATATTAAAATACATTTTAAAGGTTTTTATTACTTAATAGAAAAGATCTAGAATTTTAATAAAAATCTAGTCTATCTAGATCTAAAATTCTAGATCCACCCAATTTTATGTATACAAGTAGTATGGGTGTAGGATTGGCTTAATATAATAGTGAACAAATAGATGCTATCTTACTAGATTTTTCTAAGGCTTTTGACAAAGTTCACCACCATAGTTTGCTTAAAAAATTAAAATATTTCGGCATTAATGGTCCACTGCATCAGTGGATTAAGGACTTTCTGATAGGGAGAGAACAAACTGTAATAATAAATGGCTCTAAATCAACACCGATAATAGTAAACTCAGGTGTACCTCAAGGAACAGTCTTGGGTCCACTACTATTTTTAATTTACATAAATGATTTACCAAATTGCATTACTTCAGGAACAAAAGTCAGATTATTTGCAGACGATTGCATAATATATAGAACAATAAAAACAACACAAGACACAGATATTTTACAAAGAGAATTAGATGAATTACAGAAATGGGAATCAAATTGGAGCATGTCTTTCCACCCAGAAAAATGTCAGTTGTTAAGAGTAACAAAAAAACTAAAACAAATTAATTCCACTTATCTTATTCATGGCAAACCAGTAACACAGACTAAAAACGCAAAATACCTAGGTGTTATAATAAATGAAAAACTGTCATGGAATCCACATATTGATGAAACTACAAAAAAATCAAACAAAGCATTAGGATTTATTAAAAGAAATTTCTATAAATCAAATAAGAACATAAAACTAAAATGTTATTTAAAACTTTGGTTAGGCCAATAATAGAATATGCATCCTCCGTTTGGGACCCCACAACTCAAGAAAACATTAAGAAACTAGAACAGACACAAAATAGAGCAGTGCGATTCATAACAAACGAATATTCACATTTGACTAGAGTAACACCTTTAGTAAAATCACTAAATTTAGAAAGTCTTCAGGACAGAAGGCTCAAAAGTAAAGTAGCAATCATACATAAAACACTGAACCATAATCTTCAAATACAAAAACAAAATTTAATAAAATACTCTGAAAGACACAAAAATAAAGGCACATTCCTCGTCTCATATGCTAGGACAAATTTGTACAAATACTCCTTTTTCCCTAGTGCTATTAGAGCATGAAATGGGTTGCCTGAGCTAGCCAGGAAAACCAGTGACTTGGCAGAATTTAAGTCATTGGTTAATATGCATGACTAAATGTTTGACGCGTAGGACGTAATCATCTTCTTTTTTGAAGTAACGTCTGTATTATATAAGATAAGAAGATAATAGTATTTATCTTGAATCAGTTTGTTAATCTACATTATATGGGTATGAAAGTTGTACATCTTCTACTAGATCAAGTTAAATATAGCTATCCTTTTCTAGATGTAATGTGAAATTGTATCTGATAGTATTTTTCATTCTTAGGTAGATCTTGATTACACTGCCTGGTTTTGTGGTTTGCACAAGACGGTTGACACAATGATCTGAAGTTCAAACTGCCATTTTCTACTGTCCGCTGCAAGATCTTGGCTGGAATGTAAAAGGAATGTCCAAAATATTTAAATGACAAACAGGATGGGAACTGATAATGAGGAATGTATGTCCAGTTTTTTTTGTTTTTTTTTGTGTTTTTTTAATACAGATATGAAAGATGACATTACCCTAACTTAGAGTCATAGGAGTTTCATTAATTTATTTACTCAGATGCTGAAACAGACATCTGGCATATTCCTATAATCACTATCATGGCCTTTGTATACAACAAAATTGATTGGAACTCCTAGACTAGAAATGTAATTCAGAAATGTAAATCAGAACAGTGGACACCAGATGGGAAGAGGCTTCAGACATTGCCAGTGACGGATCATTATGGAGACAGCTTGCCGCCCAATGCGCCGAACGGCGCGGGAGGACCTAAGTAAGTAAGACTAGAAATATAATTCAAGATTTAAATAAGGCACTGGTCATAGTTTTAGAAAGTGTGGCTAGCATTCTGGTAAGATATTTTATTAATAATTAGAAATTAAATTAAATTTTATTTAATGATATTAAATTTCTTTTTTAAGAATTATGGTCCATTTTTTCCCCATTTGTGTACAAAGAAGGAAGACAGAGAGATGGAAAGACATCAAAGAATGGGCAGGTCTGCCAAGAAATGGTTTATCCAGGGCTAAGTACAGAGAGGAATATAGAAGGGCTGTTGACAGATCTTGTGTGGTGCCCCCATGGTTCAACAGACTAATTGATTGGTAATGGTAAGAATTTAATGTATTTTTTAAAAAAAATTGTGTTAATTACATTAATGGACTAAATCAGTCTTTTTTTATTTCCAGAAAATAATACCAGGGTTATGCTCCTTTGACCATTGAGTTCCAGGATGAAGAATGAAAGACAGAGAGCAATGTGAAGACATGAAAGAATGGGCAGGTCTGATATGAAATGGTTTATCCAGGGCTAAGTACAGAGAGGAATATAGAAGGGCTGTTGACAGATCTTGTGTGGTGCCCCCATGGTTCAACAGACTGATTGATAGGTAATGGTAAGAATTTAATGTATTTTGTAAAAAAAATGGTGTTAATTACATTAAGGGACTTTATCACTGTTTTTTTAATTTTTACATTTATTTAATGTAATTATTTTATACAGTAATATATGATTTTTATCTTGGTAAATCATTTAAATATATATCCTGCTAATCAAACCAAAGAATCTTCTCAATACTTATTTAAAAATTTTAATTTTGTCTGCATGTAACAAATGTTTAACGAAAAGAAATGTACTCTGTCCAGCATTGATTATTTAAAACTGGGATTCATTCCTTCCTTGTCAAACAAGCCGTTGCCTAAGTGACTTTTTTAAAATAATGATACGAAACCAATTGCTAGAGGATCATCTGAGACAATGTCACCCTAACAAAATAGATAAAGATTTAAAAATTTTCTAGCACTCAAAGATAAAGTTAAGAATAGACCCACACAATCTCACTTCAACATCATATATATAGAGAGAAGATGTTGGTTTGTGAGCATCTTACAATATCTCTTTACTTATAGCAAAATATGGAAACATAGGTAAAACATTGATTTTACCAGCCGTTGTAGTTGTGAAAACTGTTTTACACACACCTACATCTGATATTATTAAAAGAATTTCTTTAACAAAAATACAGTTCAAGGGCACATCGGTGGCATGAGTTATCAAATTAAAAGCTTCTTATGTGATTCTTTGCAAAGGAAATATATACAGTTTGGGATCAGTTTGGAACCAGTGGCGTCACAGGCTCTGATGGGGTGTAGCGCTGTGTGCTGTAAACTGCCTAGGGGTTGCCAGCTCCTTATTTTTCCTCAGGGTTGACCCACGACAGCTTTCCCATGTTTGGGAATAGTTGCAAGGCAGCAGATTTTTAAATTCAGTTTTCCTTCTGCTATGTGGCTAATGAGCTCTTCCTGCTTGAAGCCTACCGGCTAAGGCGCCAGTTACTCGCCTTCGTCCCTTCCCCTTTAGTGAAAACAGTTCGGCGGACACGTGAAAGATACACGAGAAACTCTTTGTGAAAATTTTTACAATGATACTTAAAACAAATTAATTAATTAATATTTATTGTTTGAATGTCTTCTTTATAGAATGTATGAAACATGACATCCATAGGAACAGATGATAAGCCTGGGTAAAAAAACATTTCCAGTGTGTTTGATGATTCCAGCAATACATATTAAATTGGTTAAATTTGAATTTTATTAATAAAAATGAGTTATTATTTAATACTTATATGTATTTTTAAATTGCATTTTACTCTTCAACTCACTAAAATTAGAAATTAGTTTTCAAATAAATTGAAAAAAAAAAGCAATATAAGTTAAGCAGGGGATCTACCAAAAAGCAGAAAACATGGCAAGGGGTCTACGAAACAAAAAAGTTTGGGAACCACTGGTCTACAGTGAAGTCAGTCCCGCAATAGTGAATTCTCAAAAAAAAAAAAAAAAAAAAAAAATTTAAAACAAAATTTATCCAAAAAAAATTTAAAAAAAAAAAAAAAAAGAAAAAAAAAAAAAAAAATTTACTAAAAAAAAAAAAAAAAAAATTAAAAAAAAAATTTTTATAAAAAAAAAAAAAAAAAAATTTTATAAAAAAAAAAAAAAAAAAAAAATTAAAAAAAAAAAATTTTTAAAAAAAAAAAAAAAAAAAAAAATTTACTGAATGTTTGGGAACCACTGGTCTACAGTGAAATCAGTCCTGGGATAGTGAATTCTCAAAAAAAAAAAAAAAATTTAAAACAAAATTTATCTAAAAAAATTACCAAAAAAAATTTATCTAAAAAAAAAAATTGAAAAAAAAAAATTAAAAAAAATTTTTTTTTATAAAAAAAACAACAAAAAAAAAAAAAAAAAATTTTACTAAAATTTTGGGAACCACTGGTCTACAGTGAAGTTAGTCCCAAGATAGTCAATTCTCGGAAAAAAAAAATAAAAAAAAAATTTTTTAAAAAATTATAAAAATTTTTTTATAAAAGTTTGGGAACCACTGGTCTACAGTGAAGTCAGTACCGGGAAAGTCAATTCTCGAAAAAAAAAAAAATTAAAAAAAAAAAACAAAAATTATCTAAAAAAAATAAAAAAATAAATAAAAAGAAAAATTTAAAAAAATTTATCTAAAAAAAAAAAATACAAAAAAAAAAATATAAGTTAAGCAGGGGTTTTACCGAAAAGCAGAAAACATGGCAAGGGGTCTACGAGACAAAAAAATTTGGGAACCACTGCTCTAGATCTACATATTTAATATTAGAATCATCATTAGAGTTTGTCTAGTAGAGTCTAGAAAAGAATGTATAGATTACTATAGTCCTAGTATTCTAGATTATTAGTCTAGATCTAACTTAAAATTTTCAATAAATATTCTGGATTTCTTCAGCTTGGTCCATGTCAATCCTATCGTCTTTGCCTTATGGTCTACCGTTCTTCTGTTTTCTTTGCTTTGAAATCTAGATTGACTAGATCTACACAATGTCAATATAATTTCTAGATCTATATATCTAAGACTAATTAGTATGGGCTTAATATTACTGTATTATTTAGTTTAACTACAATTTTTCAGGTCAGCAGCATTACAGTAAGCACTGGTACAGCGTACCGGCACTTTTTTCAATGCAGCGAAAAAGTTACTTTTGTATTTTAAAGTTTATTATTTATTTATTAGTTGTTAAAAGGCAATCCATCACTGAGCTCCGGCACCTATTTCTTTACAAAAAAGCACTGATTACCTGTATATTCTTTAACAATAACGGTTTACTATTCTCAGGAATTAGTCATTCAAAAGACGGTGAGGAAAAGAATGGTCGACAAACCTTGTGTGGTGCCTTAACAGTCCATCAGACTAAGGGATAGATAAAGGTGAATTTAATTTATATTTTGATCTATATAAGTTGATTTACTGGACTAAAAATCTAGATATTGGTAAAACTTTGCTATTCTATTCTAAATCTAGTGTGACATTCCATATTTTTTATTCTGATTTTAGATAGATCTTGATTAGATCTAGATCCCATATGTATAGGACTTAGCACTAGATCTCTAGAAATTATTGTATATGATGCTAGATCTAGAAAATCTAGACTTGATCATAGAAATCTTCAAGAAAAATAATGAACTAACCTAGACAGATCTCTTGAATTACATTGTAAATCATCTTGTTGAATTATCTCCACCTCCTTCAGTCAATAGACAACTATGGCTCATACGAGAACAAGAGCCTCTGCGTTGGCATCGACTATTTTCCAATCCTTTCTGTTCAGCTTCATCCATATTAAAATACATTTTAAAGGTTTTTATTACTTAATAGAAAAGATCTAGAATTTTAATAAAAATCTAGTCTATCTAGATCTAAAATTCTAGATCCACCCAATTTTATGTATACAAGTAGTATGGGTGTAGGATTGGCTTAATATAATAGTGAACAAATAGATGCTATCTTACTAGATTTTTCTAAGGCTTTTGACAAAGTTCACCACCATAGTTTGCTTAAAAAATTAAAATATTTCGGCATTAATGGTCCACTGCATCAGTGGATTAAGGACTTTCTGATAGGGAGAGAACAAACTGTAATAATAAATGGCTCTAAATCAACACCGATAATAGTAAACTCAGGTGTACCTCAAGAAACAGTCTTGGGTCCACTACTATTTTTAATTTACATAAATGATTTACCAAATTGCATTACTTCAGGAACAAAAGTCAGATTATTTGCAGACGATTGCATAATATATAGAACAATAAAAACAACACAAGACACAGATATTTTACAAAGAGAATTAGATGAATTACAGAAATGGGAATCAAATTGGAGCATGTCTTTCCACCCAGAAAAATGTCAGTTGTTAAGAGTAACAAAAAAACTAAAACAAATTAATTCCACTTATCTTATTCATGGCAAACCAGTAACACAGACTAAAAACGCAAAATACCTAGGTGTTATAATAAATGAAAAACTGTCATGGAATCCACATATTGATGAAACTACAAAAAAATCAAACAAAGCATTAGGATTTATTAAAAGAAATTTCTATAAATCAAATAAGAACATAAAACTAAAATGTTATTTAAAACTTTGGTTAGGCCAATAATAGAATATGCATCCTCCGTTTGGGACCCCACAACTCAAGAAAACATTAAGAAACTAGAACAGACACAAAATAGAGCAGTGCGATTCATAACAAACGAATATTCACATTTGACTAGAGTAACACCTTTAGTAAAATCACTAAATTTAGAAAGTCTTCAGGACAGAAGGCTCAAAAGTAAAGTAGCAATCATACATAAAACACTGAACCATAATCTTCAAATACAAAAACAAAATTTAATAAAATACTCTGAAAGACACAAAGATAAAGGCACATTCCTCGTCCCATATGCTAGGACAAATTTGTACAAATACTCCTTCTTCCCTAGTGCTATTAGAGCATGGAATGGGTTGCCTGAGCTAGCCAGGAAAACCAGTGACTTGGCAGAATTTAAGTCATTGGTTAATATGCATGACTAAATGTTTGACGCGTAGGACGTAATCATCTTCTTTTTTGAAGTAACGTCTGTATTATATAAGATAAGAAGATAATAGTATTTATCTTGAATCAGTTTGTTAATCTACATTATATGGGTATGATAGTTGTACATCTTCTACTAGATCAAGTTAAATATAGCTATCCTTTTCTAGATGTAATGTGAAATTGTATCTGATAGTATTTTTCATTCTTAGGTAGATCTTGATTACACTGCCTGGTTTTGTGGTTTGCACGAGACGGTTGACACAATGATCTGAAGTTCAAACTGCCATTTTCTACTGTCCGCTGCAAGATCTTGGCTGGAATGTAAAAGGAATGTCCAAAATATTTAAATGACAAACAGGATGGGAACTGATAATGAGGAATGTATGTCCAGTTTTTTTTTGTTTTTTTTTTGTGTTTTTTTAATACAGATATGAAAGATGACATTACCCTAACTTAGAGTCATAGGAGTTTCATTAATTTATTTACTCAGATGCTGAAACAGACATCTGGCATATTCCTATAATCAGTATCATGGCCTTTGTATACAACAAAATTGATTGGAACTCCTAGACTAGAAATATAATTCAAGATTTAAATAAGGCACTGGTCATAGTTTTAGAAAGTGTGGCTAGCATTCTGGTAAGATATTTTATTAATAATTAGAAATTAAATTAAATTTTATTTAATGATATTAAATTTCTTTTTTAAGAATTATGGTCCATTTTTTCCCCATTTGTGTACAAAGAAGGAAGACAGAGAGATGGAAAGACATCAAAGAATGGGCAGGTCTGCCAAGAAATGGTTTATCCAGGGCTAAGTACAGAGAGGAATATAGAAGGGCTGTTGACAGATCTTGTGTGGTGCCCCCATGGTTCAACAGACTAATTGATTGGTAATGGTAAGAATTTAATGTATTTTTAAAAAAAAATTGTGTTAATTACATTAAGGGACTAAATCAGTCTTTTTTTATTTCCAGAAAATAATACCAGGGTTATGCTCCTTTGACCATTGAGTTCCAGGATGAAGAATGAAAGACAGAGAGCAATGTGAAGACATGAAAGAATGGGCAGGTCTGATATGAAATGGTTTATCCAGGGCTAAGTACAGAGAGGAATATAGAAGGGCTGTTGACAGATCTTGTGTGGTGCCCCCATGGTTCAACAGACTGATTGATAGGTAATGGTAAGAATTTAATGTATTTTGTAAAAAAAATGGTGTTAATTACATTAAGGGACTTTATCACTGTTTTTTTAATTTTTACATTCATTTAATGTAATTATTTTATACAGTAATATATGATTTTTATCTTGGTAAATCATTTAAATATATATCCTGCTAATCAAACCAAAGAATCTTCTCAATACTTATTTAAAAATTTTAATTTTGTCTGCATGTAACAAATGTTTAACGAAAAGAAATGTACACTGTCCATCATTGATTATTTAAAACTGGGATTCATTCCTTCCTTGTCAAACAAGCCGTTGCCTAAGTGACTTTTTTAAAATAATGATACGAAACCAATTGCTAGAGGATCATCTGAGACAATGTCACCCTAACAAAATAGATAAAGATTTAAAAATTTTCTAGCACTCAAAGATAAAGTTAAGAATAGACCCACACAATCTCACTTCAACATCATATATATAGAGAGAAGATGTTGGTTTGTGAGCATCTTACAATATCTCTTTACTTATAGCAAAATATGGAAACATAGGTAAAACATTGATTTTACCAGCCGTTGTAGTTGTGAAAACTGTTTTACACACACCTACATCTGATATTATTAAAAGAATTTCTTTAAACAAAAATACAGTTCAAGGGCACATCGGTGGCATGAGTTATCAAATTAAAAGCTTCTTATGTGATTCTTTGCAAAGGAAATATATACAGTTTGGGATCAGTTTGGAACCAGTGGCGTCACAGGCTCTGATGGGGTGTAGCGCTGTGTGCTGTAAACTGCCTAGGGGTTGCCAGCTCCTTATTTTTCCTCAGGGTTGACCCACGACAGCTTTCCCATGTTTGGGAATAGTTGCAAGGCAGCAGATTTTTAAATTCAGTTTTCCTTCTGCTATGTGGCTAATGAGCTCTTCCTGCTTGAAGCCTACCGGCTAAGGCGCCAGTTACTCGCCTTCGTCCCTTCCCCTTTAGTGAAGACAGTTCGGCGGACACGTGAAAGATACACGAGAAACTCTTTGTAAAAATTTTTACAATGATACTTAAAACAAATTAATTAATTAATATTTATTGTTTGAATGTCTTCTTTATAGAATGTATGAAACATGACATCCATAGGAACAGATGATAAGCCTGGGTAAAAAAACATTTCCAGTGTGTTTGATGATTCCAGCAATACATATTAAATTGGTTAAATTTAAATTTTATCAATAAAAATGAGTTATTATTTAATACTTATATGTATTTTTAAATTGCATTTTACTCTTCAACTCACTAAAATTAGAAATTAGTTTTCAAATAAATTGAAAAAAAAAAGCAATATAAGTTAAGCAGGGGGTCTACCAAAAAGCAGAAAACATGGCAAGGGGTCTACAAAACAAAAAAGTTTGGGAACCACTGGTCTACAGTAAAGTCAGTCCCGCAATAGTGAATTCTCAAAAAAAAAAAAAAAAAAAAAAATTTAAAACAAAATTTATCCAAAAAAAAAGAAAAAAAAAAAAAAGAAAAAAAAAAAAATTTACTAAAAAAAAAAAAAAAAATTAAAAAAAAAAAAAAAAAAAAAAAATTTACTAAAAAAAAAAAAAAAAAAAAATTTAAAAAAAAAAATTTTATAAAAAAAAAAAAAAAAAAATTTACTGAATGTTTGGGAACCACTGGTCTACAGTGAAATCAGTCCTGGGATAGTGAATTCTCAAAAAAAAAAAAAAAAAATTTAAAACAAAATTTATCTAAAGAAATTACCAAAAAAAATTTATCTAAAAAAAAAAATTGAAAAAAAAAAATAAAAAAAAGTTTTTTTTTATAAAAAAAACAACAAAAAAAAAAAAAAAATTTTACTAAAATTTTGGGAACCACTGGTCTACAGTGAAGTCAGTACCGGGAAAGTCAATTCTCGAAAAAAAAAAAAAAATTAAAAAAAAAAAAAAAAAATTATCTAAAAAAAATAAAAAAATAAATAAAAATAAAAATTTAAAAAAATTTATCTAAAAAAAAAAAAATACAAAAAAAAAAAATATAAGTTAAGCATGGGTTTTACCGAAAAGCAGAAAACATGGCAAGGGGTCTACGAGACAAAAAAATTTGGGAACCACTGCTCTAGATCTACATATTTAATATTAGAATCATCATTAGAGTTTGTCTAGTAGAGTCTAGAAAAGAATGTATAGATTACTATAGTCCTAGTATTCTAGATTATTAGTCTAGATCTAACTTAAAATTTTCAATAAATATTCTGGATTTCTTCAGCTTGGTCCATGTCAATCCTATCGTCTTTGCCTTATGGTCTACCGTTCTTCTGTTTTCTTTGCTTTGAAATCTAGATTGACTAGATCTACACAATGTCAATATAATTTCTAGATCTATATATCTAAGACTAATTAGTATGGGCTTAATATTACTGTATTATTTAGTTTAACTACAATTTTTCAGGTCAGCAGCATTACAGTAAGCACTGGTACAGCATACCGGCACTTTTTTCAATGCAGCGAAAAAGTTACTTTTGTATTTTAAAGTTTATTATTTATTTATTAGTTGTTAAAAGGCAATCCATCACTGAGCTCCGGCACCTATTTCTTTACAAAAAAGCACTGATTACCTGTATATTCTTTAACAATAATGGTTTACTATTCTCAGGAATTAGTCATTCAAAAGACGGTGAGGAAAAGAATGGTCGACAAACCTTGTGTGGTGCCTTAACAGTCCATCAGACTAAGGGATAGATAAAGGTGAATTTAATTTATATTTTGATCTATATAAGTTGATTTACTGGACTAAAAATCTAGATATTGGTAAAACTTTGCTATTCTATTCTAAATCTAGTGTGACATTCCATATTTTTTATTCTGATTTTAGATAGATCTTGATTAGATCTAGATCCCATATGTATAGGACTTAGCACTAGATCTCTAGAAATTATTGTATATGATGCTAGATCTAGAAAATCTAGACTTGATCATAGAAATCTTCAAGAAAAATAATGAACTAACCTAGACAGATCTCTTGAATTACATTGTAAATCATCTTGTTGAATTATCTCCACCACCTTCAGTCAATAGACAACTATGGCTCATACGAGAACAAGAGCCTCTGCGTTGGCATTGACTATTTTCCAATCCTTTCTGTTCAGCTTCATCCATATTAAAATACATTTTAAAGGTTTTTATTACTTAATAGAAAAGATCTAGAATTTTAATAAAAATCTAGTCTATCTAGATCTAAAATTCTAGATCCACCCAATTTTATGTATACAAGTAGTATGGGTGTAGGATTGGCTTAATATAATAGTGAACAAATAGATGCTATCTTACTAGATTTTTCTAAGGCTTTTGACAAAGTTCACCACCATAGTTTGCTTAAAAAATTAAAATATTTCGGCATTAATGGTCCACTGCATCAGTGGATTAAGGACTTTCTGATAGGGAGAGAACAAACTGTAATAATAAATGGCTCTAAATCAACACCGATAATAGTAAACTCAGGTGTACCTCAAGGAACAGTCTTGGGTCCACTTCTATTTTTAATTTACATAAATGATTTACCAAATTGCATTACTTCAGGAACAAAAGTCAGATTATTTGCAGACGATTGCATAATATATAGAACAATAAAAACAACACAAGACACAGATATTTTACAAAGAGAATTAGATGAATTACAGAAATGGGAATCAAATTGGAGCATGTCTTTCCACCCAGAAAAATGTCAGTTGTTAAGAGTAACAAAAAAACTAAAACAAATTAATTCCACTTATCTTATTCATGGCAAACCAGTAACACAGACTAAAAACGCAAAATACCTAGGTGTTATAATAAATGAAAAACTGTCATGGAATCCACATATTGATGAAACTACAAAAAAATCAAACAAAGCATTAGGATTTATTAAAAGAAATTTCTATAAATCAAATAAGAACATAAAACTAAAATGTTATTTAAAACTTTGGTTAGGCCAATAATAGAATATGCATCCTCCGTTTGGAACCCCACAACTCAAGAAAACATTAAGAAACTAGAACAGACACAAAATAGAGCAGTGCGATTCATAACAAACGAATATTCACATTTGACTAGAGTAACACCTTAAGTAAAATCACTAAATTTAGAAAGTCTTCAGGACAGAAGGCTCAAAAGTAAAGTAGCAATCATACATAAAACACTGAACCATAATCTTCAAATACAAAAACAAAATTTAATAAAATACTCTGAAAGACACAAAGATAAAGGCACATTCCTCGTCCCATATGCCAGGACAAATTTGTACAAATACTCCTTCTTCCCTAGTGCTATTAGAGCATGGAATGGGTTGCCTGAGCTAGCCAGGAAAACCAGTGACTTGGCAGAATTTAAGTCATTGGTTAATATGCATGACTAAATGTTTGACGCATAGGACGTAATCATCTTCTTTTTTGAAGTAACGTCTGTATTATATAAGATAAGAAGATAATAGTATTTATCTTGAATCAGTTTGTTAATCTACATTATATGGGTATGATAGTTGTACATCTTCTACTAGATCAAGTTAAATATAGCTATCCTTTTTTAGATGTAATGTGAAATTGTATCTGATAGTATTTTTCATTCTTAGGTAGATCTTGATTACACTGCCTGGTTTTGTGGTTTGCACGAGACGGTTGACACAATGATCTGAAGTTCAAACTGCCATTTTCTACTGTCCGCTGCAAGATCTTGGCTGGAATGTAAAAGGAATGTCCAAAATATTTAAATGACAAACAGGATGGGAACTGATAATGAGGAATGTATGTCCAGTTTTTTTTTGTGTTTTTTTAATACAGATATGAAAGATGACATTACCCTAACTTAGAGTCATAAGAGTTTCATTAATTTATTTACTCAGATGCTGAAACAGACATCTGGCATATTCCTATAATCAGTATCATGGCCTTTGTATACAACAAAATTGATTGGAACTCCTAGACTAGAAATATAATTCAAGATTTAAATAAGGCACTGGTCATAGTTTTAGAAAGTGTGGCTAGCATTCTGGTAAGATATTTTATTAATAATTAGAAATTAAATTAAATTTTATTTAATGATATTAAATTTCTTTTTTAAGAATTATGGTCCATTTTTTCCCCATTTGTGTACAAAGAAGGAAGACAGAGAGATGGAAAGACATCAAAGAATGGGCAGGTCTGCCAAGAAATGGTTTATCCAGGGCTAAGTACAGAGAGGAATATAGAAGGGCTGTTGACAGATCTTGTGTGGTGCCCCCATGGTTCAACAGACTAATTGATTGGTAATGGTAAGAATTTAATGTATTTTTAAAAAAAAAATGTGTTAATTACATTAAGGGACTAAATCAGTCTTTTTTTATTTCCAGAAAATAATACCAGGGTTATGCTCCTTTGACCATTGAGTTCCAGGATGAAGAATGAAAGACAGAGAGCAATGTGAAGACATGAAAGAATGGGCAGGTCTGCCATGAAATGGTTTATCCAGGGCTAAGTACAGAGAGGAATATAGAAGGGCTGTTGACAGATCTTGTGTGGTGCCCCCATGGTTCAACAGACTGATTGATAGGTAATGGTAAGAATTAAATGTATTTTGTAAAAAAAATGGTGTTAATTACATTAAGGGACTTAATCACTCTTTTTTTAATTTTTACATTCATTTAATGTAATTATTTTATACAGTAATATATGATTTTTATCTTGGTAAATCATTTAAATATATATCCTGCTAATCAAACCAAAGAATCTTCTCAATACTTATTTAAAAATTTTAATTTTGTCTGCATGTAACAAACGTTTAACGAAAAGAAATGTACACTGTCCAGCATTGATTATTTAAAACTGGGATTCATTCCTTCCTTGTCAAACAAGCCGTTGCCTAAGTGACTTTTTTAAAATAATGATACGAAACCAATTGCTAGAGGATCATCTGAGACAATGTCACCCTAACAAAATAGATAAAGATTTAAAAATTTTCTAGCACTCAAAGATAAAGTTAAGAATAGACCCACACAATCTCACTTCAACATCATATATATAGAGAGAAGATGTTGGTTTGTGAGCATCTTACAATATCTCTTTACTTATAGCAAAATATGGAAACATAGGTAAAACATTGATTTTACCAGCCGTTGTAGTTGTGAAAACTGTTTTACACACACCTACATCTGATATTATTAAAAGAATTTCTTTAAACAAAAATACAGTTCAAGGGCACATCGGTGGCATGAGTTATCAAATTAAAAGCTTCTTATGTGATTCTTTGCAAAGGAAATATATACAGTTTGGGATCAGTTTGGAACCAGTGGTGTCACAGGCTCTGATGGGGTGTAGCGCTGTGTGCTGTAAACTGCCTAGGGGTTGCCAGCTCCTTATTTTTCCTCAGGGTTGACCCTCGACAGCTTTCCCATGTTTGGGAATAGTTGCAAGGCAGCAGATTTTTAAATTAAGTTTTCCTTCTGCTATGTGGCTAATGAGCTCTTCCTGCTTGAAGCCTACCGGCTAAGGCGCCAGTTACTCGCCTTCGTCCCTTCCCCTTTAGTGAAAACAGTTCGGCGGACACGTGAAAGATACACGAGAAACTCTTTGCGAAAATTTTTACAATGATACTTAAAACAAATTAATTAATTAATATTTATTGTTTGAATGTCTTCTTTATAGAATGTATGAAACATGACATCCATAGGAACAGATGATAAGCCTGGGTAAAAAAACATTTCCAGTGTGTTTGATGATTCCAGCAATACATATTAAATTGGTTAAATTTGAATTTTATCAATAAAAATGAGTTATTATTTAATGCTTATATGTATTTTTAAATTGCATTTTACTCTTCAACTCACTAAAATTAGAAATTAGTTTTCAAATAAATTGAAAAAAAAAAAAAAATATAAGTTAAGCAAAGGGTCTACCAAAAAGCAGAAAACATGGCAAGGGGTCTACGAAACAAAAAAGTTTGGGAACCACTGGTCTACAGTGAAGTCAGTCCCGCAATAGTGAATTCTCAAAAAAAAAAAAAAAAAAAAAAAATTAAAACAAAATTTATCTAAAAAAATTAAAAAAAAAAAAAAAAAAGAAAAAAAAAAAAAAATTTACTAAAAAAAAAAAAAAAAAATTAAAAAAAAAATTTTATAAAAAGAAAAAAAAAAAAATTTACTAAAAAAAAAAAAAATAAAAAAAAAAAAAAGTTTTATAAAAAAAAAAAAAAAAATTTACTGAATGTTTGGGAACCACTGGTCTACAGTAAAATCAGTCCTGGAATAGTGAATTCTCAAAAAAAAAAAAAAAAAATTTAAAACAAAATTTATCTAAAGAAATTACAAAAAAAAATTTATCTAAAAAAAAAAATTGAAAAAAAAAAATTAAAAAAATTTTTTTTTTATAAAAAAAACAACAAAAAAAAAAAAAAAAAAATTTTACTAAAATTTTGGGAACCACTGGTCTACAGTGAAGTTAGTCCCAAGATAGTCAATTCTCGGAAAAAAAAAAAAAAAAAAATTTTTTTTAAAATTATAAAAATTTTTTTATAAAAGTTTGGGAACCACTGGTCTACAGTGAAGTCAGTACCGGGAAAGTCAATTCTCGAAAAAAAAAATAAATAAAAAAAAAATAAAAAAATTATCTAAAAAAAATAAATAAAAAAATAAAAATAAAAATTTAAAAAAATTTATCTAAAAAAAAAAAATACAAAAAAAAATAATATAAGTTAAGCAGGGGTTTTACCGAAAAGCAGAAAACATGGCAAGGGGTCTACGAGACAAAAAAATTTGGGAACCACTGCTCTAGATCTACATATTTAATATTAGAATCATCATTAGAGTTTGTCTAGTAGAGTCTAGAAAAGAATGTATAGATTACTATAGTCCTAGTATTCTAGATTATTAGTCTAGATCTAACTTAAAATTTTCAATAAATATTCTGGATTTCTTCAGCTTGGTCCATGTCAATCCTATCGTTTTTGCCTTATGGTCTACCGTTCTTCTGTTTTCTTTGCTTTGAAATCTAGATTGACTAGATCTACACAATGTCAATATAATTTCTAGATCTATATATCTAAGACTAATTAGTATGGGCTTAATATTACTGTATTATTTAGTTTAACTACAATTTTTCAGGTCAGCAGCATTACAGTAAGCACTGGTACAGCGTACCGGCACTTTTTTCAATGCAGCGAAAAAGTTACTTTTGTATTTTAAAGTTTATTATTTATTTATTAGTTGTTAAAAGGCAATCCATCACTGAGCTCCGGCACCTATTTCTTTACAAAAAAGCACTGATTACCTGTATATTCTTTAACAATAACGGTTTACTATTCTCAGGAATTAGTCATTCAAAAGACGGTGAGGAAAAGAATGGTCGACAAACCTTGTGTGGTGCCTTAACAGTCCATCAGACTAAGGGATAGATAAAGGTGAATTTAATTTATATTTTGATCTATATAAGTTGATTTACTGGACTAAAAATCTAGATATTGGTAAAACTTTGCTATTCTATTCTAAATCTAGTGTGACATTCCATATTTTTTATTCTGATTTTAGATAGATCTTGATTAGATCTAGATCCCATATGTATAGGACTTAGCACTAGATCTCTAGAAATTATTGTATATGATGCTAGATCTAGAAAATCTAGACTTGATCATAGAAATCTTCAAGAAAAATAATGAACTAACCTAGACAGATCTCTTGAATTACATTGTAAATCATCTTGTTGAATTATCTCCACCACCTTCAGTCAATAGACAACTATGGCTCATACGAGAACAAGAGCCTCTGCGTTGGCATCGACTATTTTCCAATCCTTTCTGTTCAGCTTCATCCATATTAAAATACATTTTAAAGGTTTTTATTACTTAATAGAAAAGATCTAGAATTTTAATAAAAATCTAGTCTATCTAGATCTAAAATTCTAGATCCACCCAATTTTATGTATACAAGTAGTATTGGTGTAGGATTGGCTTAATATAATAGTGAACAAATAGATGCTATCTTACTAGATTTTTCTAAGGCTTTTGACAAAGTTCACCACCATAGTTTGCTTAAAAAATTAAAATATTTCGGCATTAATGGTCCACTGCATCAGTGGATTAAGGACTTTCTGATAGGGAGAGAACAAACTGTAATAATAAATGGCTCTAAATCAACACCGATAATAGTAAACTCAGGTGTACCTCAAGGAACAGTCTTGGGTCCACTTCTATTTTTAATTTACATAAATGATTTACCAAATTGCATTACTTCAGGAACAAAAGTCAGATTATTTGCAGACGATTGCATAATATATAGAACAATAAAAACAACACAAGACACAGATATTTTACAAAGAGAATTAGATGAATTACAGAAATGGGAATCAAATTGGAGCATGTCTTTCCACCCAGAAAAATGTCAGTTGTTAAGAGTAACAAAAAAACTAAAACAAATTAATTCCACTTATCTTATTCATGGCAAACCAGTAACACAGACTAAAAACGCAAAATACCTAGGTGTTATAATAAATGAAAAACTGTCATGGAATCCACATATTGATGAAACTACAAAAAAATCAAACAAAGCATTAGGATTTATTAAAAGAAATTTCTATAAATCAAATAAGAACATAAAACTAAAATGTTATTTAAAACTTTGGTTAGGCCAATAATAGAATATGCATCCTCCGTTTGGAACCCCACAACTCAAGAAAACATTAAGAAACTAGAACAGACACAAAATAGAGCAGTGCGATTCATAACAAACGAATATTCACATTTGACTAGAGTAACACCTTTAGTAAAATCACTAAATTTAGAAAGTCTTCAGGACAGAAGGCTCAAAAGTAAAGTAGCAATCATACATAAAACACTGAACCATAATCTTCAAATACAAAAACAAAATTTAATAAAATACTCTGAAAGACACAAAGATAAAGGCACATTCCTCGTCCCATATGCTAGGACAAATTTGTACAAATACTCCTTCTTCCCTAGTGCTATTAGAGCATGGAATGGGTTGCCTGAGCTAGCCAGGAAAACCAGTGACTTGGCAGAATTTAAGTCATTGGTTAATATGCATGACTAAATGTTTGACGCATAGGACGTAATCATCTTCTTTTTTGAAGTAACGTCTGTATTATATAAGATAAGAAGATAATAGTATTTATCTTGAATCAGTTTGTTAATCTACATTATATGGGTATGATAGTTGTACATCTTCTACTAGATCAAGTTAAATATAGCTATCCTTTTTTAGATGTAATGTGAAATTGTATCTGATAGTATTTTTCATTCTTAGGTAGATCTTGATTACACTGCCTGGTTTTGTGGTTTGCACGAGACGGTTGACACAATGATCTGAAGTTCAAACTGCCATTTTATACTGTCCGCTGCAAGATCTTGGCTGGAATGTAAAAGGAATGTCCAAAATATTTAAATGACAAACAGGATGGGAACTGATAATGAGGAATGTATGTCCAGTTTTTTTTTGTGTTTTTTTAATACAGATATGAAAGATGACATTACCCTAACTTAGAGTTATAAGAGTTTCATTAATTTATTTACTCAGATGCTGAAACAGACATCTGGCATATTCCTATAATCAGTATCATGGCCTTTGTATACAACAAAATTGATTGGAACTCCTAGACTAGAAATATAATTCAAGATTTAAATAAGGCACTGGTCATAGTTTTAGAAAGTGTGGCTAGCATTCTGGTAAGATATTTTATTAATAATTAGAAATTAAATTAAATTTTATTTAATGATATTAAATTTCTTTTTTAAGAATTATGGTCCATTTTTTCCCCATTTGTGTACAAAGAAGGAAGACAGAGAGATGGAAAGACATCAAAGAATGGGCAGGTCTGCCAAGAAATGGTTTATCCAGGGCTAAGTACAGAGAGGAATATAGAAGGGCTGTTGACAGATCTTGTGTGGTGCCCCCATGGTTCAACAGACTAATTGATTGGTAATGGTAAGAATTTAATGTATTTTTTTTTAAAAATTGTGTTAATTACATTAAGGGACTAAATCAGTCTTTTTTTATTTCCAGAAAATAATACCAGGGTTATGCTCCTTTGACCATTGAGTTCCAGGATGAAGAATGAAAGACAGAGAGCAATGTGAAGACATGAAAGAATGGGCAGGTCTGCCATGAAATGGTTTATCCAGGGCTAAGTACAGAGAGGAATATAGAAGGGCTGTTGACAGATCTTGTGTGGTGCCCCCATGGTTCAACAGACTGATTGATAGGTAATGGTAAGAATTAAATGTATTTTGTAAAAAAAATGGTGTTAATTACATTAAGGGACTTAATCACTCTTTTTTTAATTTTTACATTCATTTAATGTAATTATTTTATACAGTAATATATGATTTTTATCTTGGTAAATCATTTAAATATATATCCTGCTAATCAAACCAAAGAATCTTCTCAATACTTATTTAAAAATTTTAATTTTGTCTGCATGTAACAAACGTTTAACGAAAAGAAATGTACACTGTCCAGCATTGATTATTTAAAACTGGGATTCATTCCTTCCTTGTCAAACAAGCCGTTGCCTAAGTGACTTTTTTAAAATAATGATACGAAACCAATTGCTAGAGGATCATCTGAGACAATGTCACCCTAACAAAATAGATAAAGATTTAAAAATTTTCTAGCACTCAAAGATAAAGTTAAGAATAGACCCACACAATCTCACTTCAACATCATATATATAGAGAGAAGATGTTGGTTTGTGAGCATCTTACAATATCTCTTTACTTATAGCAAAATATGGAAACATAGGTAAAACATTGATTTTACCAGCCGTTGTAGTTGTGAAAACTGTTTTACACACACCTACATCTGATATTATTAAAAGAATTTCTTTAAACAAAAATACAGTTCAAGGGCACATCGGTGGCATGAGTTATCAAATTAAAAGCTTCTTATGTGATTCTTTGCAAAGGAAATATATACAGTTTGGGATCAGTTTGGAACCAGTGGTGTCACAGGCTCTGATGGGGTGTAGCGCTGTGTGCTGTAAACTGCCTAGGGGTTGCCAGCTCCTTATTTTTCCTCAGGGTTGACCCTCGACAGCTTTCCCATGTTTGGGAATAGTTGCAAGGCAGCAGATTTTTAAATTAAGTTTTCCTTCTGCTATGTGGCTAATGAGCTCTTCCTGCTTGAAGCCTACCGGCTAAGGCGCCAGTTACTCGCCTTCGTCCCTTCCCCTTTAGTGAAAACAGTTCGGCGGACACGTGAAAGATACACGAGAAACTCTTTGCGAAAATTTTTACAATGATACTTAAAACAAATTAATTAATTAATATTTATTGTTTGAATGTCTTCTTTATAGAATGTATGAAACATGACATCCATAGGAACAGATGATAAGCCTGGGTAAAAAAACATTTCCAGTGTGTTTGATGATTCCAGCAATACATATTAAATTGGTTAAATTTAAATTTTATCAATAAAAATGAGTTATTATTTAATACTTATATGTATTTTTAAATTGCATTTTACTCTTCAACTCACTAAAATTAGAAATTAGTTTTCAAATAAATTGAAAAAAAAAGCAATATAAGTTAAGCAGGGGGTCTACCAAAAAGCAGAAAACATGGCAAGGGGTCTACGAAACAAAAAAGTTTGGGAACCACTGGTCTACAGTGAAGTCAGTCCCGCAATAGTGAATTCTCAAAAAAAAAAAAAAAAAAAAAATTAAAACAAAATTTATCTAAAAAAATTTAAAAAAAAAAAAAAAAGAAAAAAAAAAAAAATTTACTAAAAAAAAAAAAAAAAAATTAAAAAAAAAATTTTATAAAAAAAAAAAAAAAAAAAATTTACTAAAAAAAAAAAAAAAAAAAAATTAAAAAAAAAAAAAGTTTTATAAAAAAAAAAAAAAAAATTTACTGAATGTTTGGGAACCACTGGTCTACAGTAAAATCAGTCCTGGAATAGTGAATTCTCAAAAAAAAAAAAAAAAAATTTAAAACAAAATTTATCTAAAGAAATTACAAAAAAAAATTTATCTAAAAAAAAAAATTGAAAAAAAAAAATTAAAAAAATTTTTTTTTTATAAAAAAAAACAACAAAAAAAAAAATTTTACTAAAATTTTGGGAACCACTGGTCTACAGTGAAGTTAGTCCCAAGATAGTCAATTCTCGGAAAAAAAAAAAAAAAAAAAAAATTTTTTAAAAATTATAAAAATTTTTTTATAAAAGTTTGGGAACCACTGGTCTACAGTGAAGTCAGTACCGGGAAAGTCAATTCTCGAAAAAAAAAAAAATTAAAAAAAAAATAAAAAAATTATCTAAAAAAAATAAAAAAATAAATAAAAAAAAAAATTAAAAAAAATTTATCTAAAAAAAAAAAATACAAAAAAAAAAAATATAAGTTAAGCAGGGGTTTTACCGAAAAGCAGAAAACATGGCAAGGGGTCTACGAGACAAAAAAATTTGGGAACCACTGCTCTAGATCTACATATTTAATATTAGAATCATCATTAGAGTTTGTCTAGTAGAGTCTAGAAAAGAATGTATAGATTACTATAGTCCTAGTATTCTAGATTATTAGTCTAGATCTAACTTAAAATTTTCAATAAATATTCTGGATTTCTTCAGCTTGGTCCATGTCAATCCTATCGTTTTTGCCTTATGGTCTACCGTTCTTCTGTTTTCTTTGCTTTGAAATCTAGATTGACTAGATCTACACAATGTCAATATAATTTCTAGATCTATATATCTAAGACTAATTAGTATGGGCTTAATATTACTGTATTATTTAGTTTAACTACAATTTTTCAGGTCAGCAGCATTACAGTAAGCACTGGTACAGCGTACCGGCACTTTTTTCAATGCAGCGAAAAAGTTACTTTTGTATTTTAAAGTTTATTATTTATTTATTAGTTGTTAAAAGGCAATCCATCACTGAGCTCCGGCACCTATTTCTTTACAAAAAAGCACTGATTACCTGTATATTCTTTAACAATAACGGTTTACTATTCTCAGGAATTAGTCATTCAAAAGACGGTGAGGAAAAGAATGGTCGACAAACCTTGTGTGGTGCCTTAACAGTCCATCAGACTAAGGGATAGATAAAGGTGAATTTAATTTATATTTTGATCTATATAAGTTGATTTACTGGACTAAAAATCTAGATATTGGTAAAACTTTGCTATTCTATTCTAAATCTAGTGTGACATTCCATATTTTTTATTCTGATTTTAGATAGATCTTGATTAGATCTAGATCCCATATGTATAGGACTTAGCACTAGATCTCTAGAAATTATTGTATATGATGCTAGATCTAGAAAATCTAGACTTGATCATAGAAATCTTCAAGAAAAATAATGAACTAACCTAGACAGATCTCTTGAATTACATTGTAAATCATCTTGTTGAATTATCTCCACCACCTTCAGTCAATAGACAACTATGGCTCATACGAGAACAAGAGCCTCTGCATTGGCATCGACTATTTTCCAATCCTTTCTGTTCAGCTTCATCCATATTAAAATACATTTTAAAAGTTTTTATTACTTAATAGAAAAGATCTAGAATTTTAATAAAAATCTAGTCTATCTAGATCTAAAATTCTAGATCCACCCAATTTTATGTATACAAGTAGTATGGGTGTAGGATTGGCTTAATATAATAGTGAACAAATAGATGCTATCTTACTAGATTTTTCTAAGGCTTTTGACAAAGTTCACCACCATAGTTTGCTTAAAAAATTAAAATATTTCGGCATTAATGGTCCACTGCATCAGTGGATTAAGGACTTTCTGATAGGGAGAGAACAAACTGTAATAATAAATGGCTCTAAATCAACACCGATAATAGTAAACTCAGGTGTACCTCAAGGAACAGTCTTGGGTCCACTTCTATTTTTAATTTACATAAATGATTTACCAAATTGCATTACTTCAGGAACAAAAGTCAGATTATTTGCAGACGATTGCATAATATATAGAACAATAAAAACAACACAAGACACAGATATTTTACAAAGAGAATTAGATGAATTACAGAAATGGGAATCAAATTGGAGCATGTCTTTCCACCCAGAAAAATGTCAGTTGTTAAGAGTAACAAAAAAACTAAAACAAATTAATTCCACTTATCTTATTCATGGCAAACCGGTAACACAGACTAAAAACGCAAAATACCTAGGTGTTATAATAAATGAAAAACTGTCATGGAATCCACATATTGATGAAACTACAAAAAAAATCAAACAAAGCATTAGGATTTATTAAAAGAAATTTCTATAAATCAAATAAGAACATAAAACTAAAATGTTATTTAAAACTTTGGTTAGGCCAATAATAGAATATGCATCCTCCGTTTGGAACCCCACAACTCAAGAAAACATTAAGAAACTAGAACAGACACAAAATAGAGCAGTGCGATTCATAACAAACGAATATTCACATTTGACTAGAGTAACACCTTTAGTAAAATCACTAAATTTAGAAAGTCTTCAGGACAGAAGGCTCAAAAGTAAAGTAGCAATCATACATAAAACACTGAACCATAATCTTCAAATACAAAAACAAAATTTAATAAAATACTCTAAAAGACACAAAGATAAAGGCACATTCCTCGTCCCATATGATAGTACAAATTTGTACAAATACTCCTTCTTCCCTAGTGCTATTAGAGCATGGAATGGGTTGCCTGAGCTAGCCAGGAAAACCAGTGACTTGGCAGAATTTAAGTCATTGGTTAATATGCATGACTAAATGTTTGACGCGTAGGACGTAATCATCTTCTTTTTTGAAGTAACGTCTGTATTATATAAGATAAGAAGTTAATAGTATTTATCTTGAATCAGTTTGTTAATCTACATTATATGGGTATGATAGTTGTACATCTTCTACTAGATCAAGTTAAATATAGCTATCCTTTTTTAGATGTAATGTGAAATTGTATCTGATAGTATTTTTCATTCTTAGGTAGATCTTGATTACACTGCCTGGTTTTGTGGTTTGCACGAGACGGTTGACACAATGATCTGAAGTTCAAACTGCCATTTTCTACTGTCCGCTGCAAGATCTTGGCTGGAATGTAAAAGGAATGTCCAAAATATTTAAATGACAAACAGGATGGGAACTGATAATGAGGAATGTATGTCCAGTTTTTTTTTGTTTTTTTTTTGTGTTTTTTTAATACAGATATGAAAGATGACATTACCCTAACTTAGAGTCATAGGAGTTTCATTAATTTATTTACTCAGATGCTGAAACAGACATCTGGCATATTCCTATAATCAGTATCATGGCCTTTGTATACAACAAAATTGATTGGAACTCCTAGACTAGAAATATAATTCAAGATTTAAATAAGGCACTGGTCATAGTTTTAGAAAGTGTGGCTAGCATTCTGGTAAGATATTTTATTAATAATTAGAAATTAAATTAAATTTTATTTAATGATATTAAATTTCTTTTTTAAGAATTATGGTCCATTTTTTCCCCATTTGTGTACAAAGAAGGAAGACAGAGAGATGGAAAGACATCAAAGAATGGGCAGGTCTGCCAAGAAATGGTTTATCCAGGGCTAAGTACAGAGAGGAATATAGAAGGGCTGTTGACAGATCTTGTGTGGTGCCCCCATGGTTCAACAGACTAATTGATTGGTAATGGTAAGAATTTAATGTATTTTTTTTTTAAAATTGTGTTAATTACATTAAGGGACTAAATCAGTCTTTTTTTATTTCCAGAAAATAATACCAGGGTTATGCTCCTTTGACCATTGAGTTCCAGGATGAAGAATGAAAGACAGAGAGCAATGTGAAGACATGAAAGAATGGGCAGGTCTGCCATGAAATGGTTTATCCAGGGCTAAGTACAGAGAGGAATATAGAAGGGCTGTTGACAGATCTTGTGTGGTGCCCCCATGGTTCAACAGACTGATTGATAGGTAATGGTAAGAATTTAATGTATTTTGTAAAAAAAATGGTGTTAATTACATTAAGGGACTTAATCACTCTTTTTTTAATTTTTACATTCATTTAAGTAATTATTTTATACAGTAATATATGATTTTTATCTTGGTAAATCATTTAAATATATATCCTGCTAATCAAACCAAAGAATCTTCTCAATACTTATTTAAAAATTTTAATTTTGTCTGCATGTAACAAACGTTTAACGAAAAGAAATGTACACTGTCCAGCATTGATTATTTAAAACTGGGATTCATTCCTTCCTTGTCAAACAAGCCGTTGCCTAAGTGACTTTTTTAAAATAATGATACGAAACCAATTGCTAGAGGATCATCTGAGACAATGTCACCCTAACAAAATAGATAAAGATTTAAAAATTTTCTAGCACTCAAAGATAAAGTTAAGAATAGACCCACACAATCTCACTTCAACATCACATATATAGAGAGAAGATGTTGGTTTGTGAGCATCTTACAATATCTCTTTACTTATAGCAAAATATGGAAACATAGGTAAAACATTGATTTTACCAGCCGTTGTAGTTGTGAAAACTGTTTTACACACACCTACATCTGATATTATTAAAAGAATTTCTTGAAACAAAAATACAGTTCAAGGGCACATCGGTGGCATGAGTTATCAAATTAAAAGCTTCTTATGTGATTCTTTGCAAAGGAAATATATACAGTTTGGGATCAGTTTGGAACCAGTGGCGTCACAGGCTCTGATGGGGTGTAGCGCTGTGTGCTGTAAACTGCCTAGGGGTTGCCAGCTCCTTATTTTTCCTCAGGGTTGACCCACGACAGCTTTCCCATGTTTGGGAATAGTTGCAAGGCAGCAGATTTTTAAATTCAGTTTTCCTTCTGCTATGTGGCTAATGAGCTCTTCCTGCTTGAAGCCTACTGGCTAAGGCGCCAGTTACTCGCCTTCGTCCCTTCCCCTTTAGTGAAAACAGTTCGGCGGACACGTGAAAGATACACGAGAAACTCTTTGCGAAAACTTTTACAATGATACTTAAAACAAATTAATTAATTAATATTTATTGTTTGAATGTCTTCTTTATAGAATGTATGAGACATTACATCCATAGGAACAGATGATAAGCCTGGGTAAAAAAACATTTCCAGTGTGTTTGATGATTCCAGCAATACATATTAAATTGGTTAAATTTGAATTTTATCAATAAAAATGAGTTATTATTTAATACTTTATATGTATTTTTAAATTGCATTTTACTCTTCAACTCACTAAAATTAGAAATTAGTTTTTAAATAAATTGCAAAAAAAAAAGCAATATAAGTTAAGCAGGGGGTCTACCAAAAAGCAGAAAACATGGCAAGGGGTCTACGAAACAAAAAAGTTTGGGAACCACTGGTCTACAGTAAAGTCAGTCCCGCGATAGTGAATTCTCAAAAAAAAAAAAAAAAAAATTTAAAACAAAATTTATCTAAAAAAATTTTTAAAAAGAAAAAAAAAAAAAATTTATTAAAAAAAAAAAAAAATTAAAAAAAAAAAATTTTATAAAAAAAAAAAAAAAAATTATCTAAAAAAATAACTAAAAAAAAAAAAAAAAAATTAAAAAAAAAAATTTTATTAAAAAAAAAAAAAAAAAATTAAAAAAAAAAAAAAAATTGAAAAAAAAAAATTAAAAAAAAATTTTTTTTTATAAAAAAAAACATTAAAAAAAAAAAAAAAATTTTACTAAAATTTAGGGAACCACTGGTCTACAGTGAAGTCAGTCCCAAGATTGTCAATTCTCGAAAAAAAAAAAAAAAAAAAAAAAAAAAAAAACATTTAAAAAAAAAATATATAATTTTTTTTATAAAAGTTTGGGAACCACTGGTCTACAGTGTTGTCAGTACTGGGATAGTCAATTCTCGAAAAAATAGAAAAAAAATACAAAAAAAAAATATAAGTTAAGCAGGGGTTCTACCGAAAAGCAGAAAACATGGCAAGGGGTCTACGAGACAAAAAAATTTGGGAACCACTGCTCTAGATCTACATATTTAATATTAGAATCATCATTAGAGTTTGTCTAGTAGAGTCTAAAAAAGAATGTATAGATTACTATAGTCCTAGTATTCTAGATTATTAGTCTAGATCTAACTAAAAATTTTCAATAAATATTCTGGATTTCTTCAGCTTGGTCCATGTCAATCCTATCGTCTTTGCCTTATGGTCTACCGTTCTTCTGTTTTCTTTGCTTTGAAATCTAGATTGACTAGTTCTACACAATGTCAATATAATTTCTAGATCTATATATCTAAGACTAATTAGTATGGGCTTAATATTACTGTATTATTTAGTTTAACTACAATTTTTCAGGTCAGCAGCATTACAGTAAGCACTGGTACAGCGTACCTGCACTTTTTTCAATGCAGCAAAAAAGTTACTTTTGTATTTTAAAGTTTATTATTTATTTATTAGTTGTTAAAAGGCAATCCATCACTGAGCTCCGGCACCTATTTCTTTACAAAAAAGCACTGATTATCTGTATATTCTTTAACAATAACGGTTTACTATTCTCAGGAATTAGTCATTCAAAAGACGGTGAGGAAAAGAATGGTCGACAAACCTTGTGTGGTGCCTTAACAGTCCATCAGACTAAGGGATAGATAAAGGTGAATTTAATTTTTATCTTGATCTATATAAGTTGATTTACTGGACTAAAAATCTAGATATTGGTAAAACTTTGCTATTCTATTCTAAATCTAGTGTGACATTCCATATTTTTTATTCTGATTTTAGATAGATCTTGATTAGATCTAGATCCCATATGTATAGGACTTAGCACTAGATCTCTAGAAATTATTGTATATGATGCTAGATCTAGAAAATCTAGATTGATCATAGAAATCTTCAAGAAAAATAATGAACTAACCTAGACAGATCTCTTGAATTACATTGTAAATCATCTTGTTGAATTATCTCCACCACCTTCAGTCAATAGACAACTATGGCTCATACGAGAACAAGAGCCTCTGCGTTGGCATCGACTAAAATTCTAGATCCACCCAATTTTATGTATACAAGTAGTATGGGTGTAGGATTGGCTTAATAGTATTTATCTTGAATCAGTTTGTTAATCTACATTATATGGGTATGATAGTTTAACATCTTCTACTAGATCAAGTTAAATATAGCTATCCTTTTCTAGATGTAATGTGAAAGTGTATCTTATAGTATTTTTCTTTCTTAGGTGGATCTTGATAAAACTGCCTGGTTTTGTGGTTTGCACGAGACGGTTGACACAATGATCTGAAGTTCAAACTGCCTTTTTTACTGTCCGCTGCGAGATCTTGGCTGGAATGTAAAAGGAATGTCCAAAATATTTAAATGACAAACAGGATGGAAACTGATAATGAGGAATGTATGTCCAGTTTTTTTTTGTTTTTTTTTGTTTTTTTTTTAATACAGATATGAAAGATGACATTACCCTAACTTAGAGTCATAGGAGTTTCATTAATTTATTTACTCAGATGCTGAAACAGACCTCTGGCATATTCCTATAATCAGTATCATGGCCTTTGTATACAACAAAATTGATTGGAACTCCTAGACTAGAAATATAATTCAAGATTTAAATAAGGCACTGGTCATAGTTTTAGAAAGATTGGCTAGCATTCTGGTAAGATATTTTATTAATAATTAGAAATTAAATTAAATTTTATTTAATGAATTTTAAATTTCTTTTTTAATAATTATTGTCCATTTTATATAGACTAGATTGTCACTAGATCTTGTTAGTCATCTAGACAATCTCATTTTATTTCTAAGTTTACTCAAGACTATGGTCTCTAGCAAAGATTAGAATTTTTTTTTAATTCAGGAATTAAAAGGGCGCCTCGGAGTAACCCACCCAACTTTAATGGGTACCTGACATTAGTTGGGGAAATGTATTTGCATATGGCCATTGTGCTGGCAGTGCTGGCCTTTGGTGATTGGATGCCATAGGCAAGGTGAATTTGGTGGCCCTTAATAAAAAAGAAATTGTGAAAAGTTAAAAATAAGGTTATTTCAATTGTTTGGTTGAAATAATCAATGCTGGCGAGTAACAAAATATTATAATGTCATTTAATTAAGCCCTTAGTTTTCAAATTTTTTTTTTGTAGATCTTGATATATGTATTACATACATTTTAATTTATATATGTTATGGATTTAGTTTATTTATAAAGCAGTTTAATAAATATTCTTTTCTATTTTTTTTCAGCATACTAGCCAAGATTGATACCTCTCCACAAATCAACAAAGACATCAATGAAGCTTTGTTAAAGCTAGTGACAATTTACATGTTTTCTTATGTGGCTTAATTATAATAATGTCAAGAAAGCTAATTAAATAAGAACTATACATTTTATTGTCAGGCTTATGTTAGTCTTAACTATTTCTGTAATTTCTTATTCTTCATTATTGGGGGCATTATGGATCTTAGATAGTTTTCAATGGACCTTATTCACCACTTGTAAACAAACAACATTTAGCCACGTGGTGCTATATCTCTTCTATATAATTTACGATCTCATGTGTAATTCATGATGGTTGTCACGAGACAGTTTTTTTCATTGTTTTACCAATAAGATCACGTTACTAAATGTTGGTGAATGAGGTCCATTCTAAGATAAGTTAATTTTTATTGATCCAATCAAAGGGATATTCAGTTTGACTACAATTTTGCGGATTTCTATTACTGATCATAAAAAGGCACAAGTCCAATTCTGAAAATCGAAAACATAATCACACAAGTCCGATTCCAGTCAGCCATAACAAAAAAGCACAATTTCATTCCAAACAGCCATCACGAAAAAAGCAAATTTCTATTCAAACAGCCACTATACAAAACACGTTGATTCAAAAAAAAAAAAAAAAAAAAAAAAAAAAAAAAAAAAAAGTCCGATGTCGAACATCAGTTACAAAAAAAAAATAATTAAAAAATGTCCATTCTAAATAATTATAAAATGAATGCACAAGTTTGATTCCAAACAGCAATCACAAAAAGCATATGTCGATTCAAACAGCCACTATGAAAAACTTGAATGCAAAGTCTAAATAACCACATAAAAAAAAATTAAAATGTACAAATTCTATTCCGAGCATTAATCACAAAAATGACAAGTAAAAATCAAAATACATTAAAATCTTACCATTACCTATCAATCAGTGTGTTGAACCATGGGGGCACCACACAAGATCTGTCAACAGCCCTTCTATATTCTTCTCTGTACTTAGTCCTGGATAAACCATTTCATGGCAGACCTGCACATTCTTTGATGTCTTCACATTGCTCTCTGTCTTTCATTCTTCATCCTGGAACTCAACAGTGAAAGGACCATAACTCTGGTATTATTTTCTGGAAATAAAAAAAGTGATTAAGTCTCTTAATATAATTAAAACCAATTTTTATAATTTTTTTACAAAATACATTAAATTCTTACCATTACCTATCAATCAGTCTGTTGAACCATGGGGGCACCACACAAGATCTGTCATCAGCCCTTCTATATTCCTCTCTGTAGTTAGCCCTGGATAAACCATTTCATGGCAGACCTGCACATTCTTTGATGTCTTCACATTGCTCTCTGTCTTTCATTCTTCATCCTGGAACTCAACAGTGAAAGGGGCATAACCCTGGTATTATGTTCTGGAAATAAAAAGAGAGTGATTAAGTCCCTTAATGTAATTAACACCAATTTTTAATATTTTTTTTTTACAAAATACATTAAATTCTTACCATTACCTATCAATCAGTCTGTTGAACCATGGGGGCACCACACAAGATCTGTCAACAGCCCTCCTATATATATAGATATTTTGATTTTAGTAGACAAGCCTTATAATTTCTTTATTAAGTTGATTTGGGAAATACCAAAAATAAAATACAAAGCTTTGATAGTAAGCCTGTGTTTTTCGCAAATTGTGGTCCTAACGTTTTGAGTCTAACAAAACCCGTTCTAACTAAGCATCTATGAGGTAAAAGGAACATGTGTACTTAATTTCACTTGAATAAAATCGACAGTTTAAGAGATATCTTAATTTTCGAAGACAAGCCTTATAATTTCTTTCTTAAATTGATTTAGGAAATACCAAAAATAAAATACAAAGCTTTGATAGCAAGCCTGTGGTTTTTCACATATTGTGGTTCCAACTCTTTGATTCTGACAAAACCCGTTCTTAGTAAGCATCTAGGAGGTAAAAGGAACTTTTGTACTAAATTTCACTTGAATAGAATCAACAGTTTAAGAGATATCTTGATTTTCGAAGACAAGCCTTAAAATTTCCTTCTTAAGTTGATTTGGGAAATACCAAAAATAAAATACAAAGCTTTGTTAGCAAGACTGTGGTTTTACACAAATTGTGGTCCCAACGTTTTGATTCTATCGAAACCCGTTCTTAGCAAGCATCTAGGATGTAAAAGGAACTTGTGTTCTAAATTTCACTTGAATAGAATCGACAGTTTAAGAGATATCTTGATTTTCGAAGACAAGCATTAAAATTTCCTTCTTAAGTTGGTTTGGGAAATACCAAAAATAAAATACAAAGCTTAGATAGCAAGCCTGTGGTTTTACACAAATTATGGTCCCAACGTTTTGATTCTATCGAAACCCGTTCTTAGTAAGCATCTAGGATGTAAAAGGAACCTTCGTACTAAATTTCACTTGAATAGAAGCGACTGTTTAAGAGATATCGTGATTTTCGAAAACAAGCTTTATATATTCCTTATTAAGTTTATTTGGGAAATACCAATAATAAAATACAAAGCTTTGATAGCAAGCCTGTGTTTTTTAGCAAATTGTGGTCCTAACGTTTTGATTCTGATGAAATTCATTCTTAGCATCTAGGAGGTAAAAGGAACATGTGTACTAAATTTCATTTGAATAGAAGCGATAGTTTAAGAGTTATCTTGATTTTCGTAGACAAGTCTTATAATTTCTTTATTAAGTTGATTTGGGAAATACCAAAAATAAAATACAAAGCTTTGATAGCAAGCCTATGGTTTTTCGCAAAATGTGGACCCAACGTTTTGTTTCTATCGAAACCCGTTCTTAGTAAGCATCTAGGAGGTAAATAAAACCTGTGTACTATAAATAAAAAAGACTGATTAAGTCCCTTAATGTAATTAACACCAATTTTTTAAAAAATACATTAAATTCTTACCATTACCTAATGATCAATCTTTTGAACCATGGGGGCACATCACAAGATCTGTCAACAGCCCTTCTATATTCCTTTCTGTACTTAGCCCTGGATAAACCATTTTTAATGGCAGACCTGCCCATTCTTTGATGTCTTCACATTGCTCTCTATCTTTCATTCTTAATCCTGGAACTCAATGGTGAAAGGACCATAACCCTGGTATTATTTTCTGGAAATAAAAAAAGACTGATTAAGTCCCTTAATGTAATTAACACCAATTTTTTACAAAATACATTAAATTCTTACCATTACCTATCAATCAGTCTGTTGAACCATGAGGGCACCACATAAGATCTGTCAACAGCCCTTCTAGATATATAGATATCTTGATTTTCGAAGACAAGCCTTATAATTATTTTATTAAGTTGATTTGGAAAATACCAATAAGAAAATACAAAGCTTTGATAGCAAGCCTGTTGTTTTTTTACATACTGTGGTCCTAACGTTTTGATTCTGACGAAAACCGTTCTTAGTAAGCATCTAGGAGGTAAAACTTAACTTGTGTACTAAATTTCACTTGAATAGAAGCGACAGTTTAAGAGATATCGTGATTTTCGAAAACAAGCTTTATATATTGCTTATTAAGTTGATTTGGGAAATACCAAAAATAAAATACAAAGCTTTGATAGCAAGCCTGTGGTTTTTCGCAAATTGTGGTCCTAACGTTTTGATTCTGACGAAATCCATTTTTTGTAAGCATGTAGGAGGTAAAAGGAACCTGTGTACTAAATTTCACTTGAATAGAAGCGACAGTTTAAGAGATATCTTGATTTTCGAAGAGAAGCCTTAAAATTTCCTTCTTAAGTTGATTTGGGAAATACCAAAAATAAAATACAAAGCTTTGATAGCAAGACTGTGGTTTTTTGATAATTGTGGTCCTAACGTTTTGATTCTATCGAAACCCGTTCTTAGTAAGCATCTAGGAGGTAAAACTTAACTTGTGTACTAAATTTCACTTGAATAGAAGCGACAGTTTAAGAGATATCGTGATTTTCGAAAACAAGCTTTATATATTCCTTATTAAGTCGATTTGGGAAATACCAATAATAAAATACAAAGCTTTGATAGCAAGCCTGTGGTTTTTCGCAAATTGTGGTCCTAACGTTTTGATTCTGACGAAATCCATTCTTTGTAAGCATCTTGGATGTAAAAGGAACCTTCGTACTAAATTTTACTTGAATAGAAGCGACAGTTTAAGAGATATCTTGATTTTCGTAGACAAGTCTTATAATTTCTTTATTAAGTTGATTTGGGAAATACCAAAAATAAAATACAAAGCTTTGATAGCAAGCCTATGGTTTTTCGCAAAATGTGGACCCAACGTTTTGTTTCTATCGAAACCCGTTCTTAGTAAGCATCTAGGAGGTAAATAAAACCTGTGTACTATAAATAAAAAAGACTGATTAAGTCCCTTAATGTAATTAACACCAATTTTTTAAAAAATACATTAAATTCTTACCATTACCTAATGATCAATCTTTTGAACCATGGGGGCACATCACAAGATCTGTCAACAGCCCTTCTATATTCATTTCTGTACTTAGCCCTGGATAAACCATTTTTAATGGCAGACCTGCCCATTCTTTGATGTCTTCACATTGCTCTCTATCTTTCATTCTTAATCCTGGAACTCAATGGTGAAAGGACCATAACCCTGGTATTATTTTCTGGAAATAAAAAAAGACTGATTAAGTCCCTTAATGTAATTAACACCAATTTTTTACAAAATACATTAAATTCTTACCATTACCTATCAATCAGTCTGTTGAACCATGAGGGCACCACATAAGATCTGTCAACAGCCCTTCTAGATATATAGATATATTGATTTTCGAAGACAAGCCTTATAATTTTTTTATTAAGTTGATTTGGGAAATACCAATAAGAAAATGCAAAGCTTTGATAGCAAGCCTGTGGTTTTTCACATACTGTGGTCCAAACGTTTTGATTCTGACGAAAACCGTTCTTAGTAAGCATCTAGGAGGTAAAACTTAACTTGTGTACTAAATTTCACTTGAATAGAAGCGACAGTTTAAGAGATATCGTGATTTTCGAAAACAAGCTTTATATATTGCTTATTAAGTTGATTTGGGAAATACCAAAAATAAAATACAGAGCTTTGATAGCAAGCCTGTGGTTTTTCGCAAATTATGGTCCTAACGTTTTGATTCTGACAAAATCCATTTTTTGTAAGCATGTAGGAGGTAAAAGGAACCTGTGTACTAAATTTCACTTGAATAGAAGCGACAGTTTAAGAGATATCTTGATTTTTGAAGAGAAGCCTTAAAATTTCCTTCTTAAGTTGATTTGGGAAATACCAAAAATAAAATACAAAGCTTTGATAGCAAGACTGTGGTTTTTTGATAATTGTGGTCCTAACGTTTTGATTCTATCGAAACCCGTTCTTAGTAAGCATCTAGGAGGTAAAACTTAACTTGTGTACTAAATTTCACTTGAATAGAAGCGACAGTTTAAGAGATATCGTGATTTTCGAAAACAAGCTTTATATATTCCTTATTAAGTCGATTTGGGAAATACCAATAATAAAATACAAAGCTTTGATAGCAAGCCTGTGGTTTTTCGCAAATTGTGGTCCTAACGTTTTGATTCTGACGAAATCCATTCTTTGTAAGCATCTTGGATGTAAAAGGAACCTTCGTACTAAATTTTACTTGAATAGAAGCGACAGTTTAAGAGATATCGTGATTTTCGAAAACAAGCTTTATATATTCCTTATTAAGTTGATTTGGGAAATACCAAAAATAAAATACAAAGCTTTGATAGCAAGCCTGTAGTTTTTCGCAAATTATGGTCATAACGTTTTGATTCTGACGAAATCCATTCTTTGTAAGCATGTAGGAGGTAAAAGGAACCTGTGTACTAAATTTGATTTGAATAGAATCGACAGTTTAAGAGATATTTTGATTTTCGAAGACAAGCCTTAAAATTTCCTTCTTATGTTGATTTGGGAAATTTTAAAAAATAAAATACAAAGCTTTGATAGCAACCCTGAGGTTTTACACAAATTGTGGTCGCAACGTTTTGATTCTTTCAAAACCCGTTCTTAGTAAGCATCTAGGATGTAAAAGGAACCTTTGTACTAAATTTCACTTGAATAGAAGCGACAGTTTAAGAGATATCTTGATTTTCGAAAACAAGCCTTATAATTTCCTTATTAAGTTGATTTGGGAAACACCAAAAAAAAACAAAAAACAAAGCTTTGATAGATAGCATGTGGTTTTTTGATAATTGTGGTCCTAACGTTTTGATTCTGACGAAATCCATTCTTTGTAAGCATGTAGGAGGTAAAAAGAACCTGTGTACTAAATTTCACTTGAATAGAAGCGACAGTTTAAAAGATATCCTGATTTTCGAAAACAGGCCTTATAATTTCCTTATTAAGTTGATTTGGAAAATACCAAAAATAAAATACAAAGCTTTGATAGCAAGCCTGTGGTTTTTCGAAAATTGTAATCCTATCGTTTTGATTCTGACGAAATCCATTTTTTGTAAGCATGTAGGAGGTAAAAGGAACCCTTTAAACTAAATATCACTTGAATAAAAGCGAAAGTTTAAGAGATATCCTGATTTTCAAAGACAAGCCTTATAATTTCTTACTAAGTTGATTTGGGAAATACTAAAAATAAAATACAAAGCTTTGATAGTAAGCCTGTGGTTTTTCGCAAATTGTGGTCCTAACGTTTTGATTCTGACAAAACCAGTTCTTAGTAAGCATCTAGGAGGTAAAAGGAACCTGTGTACTAAATTTCGTTTGAATAGAATCGACAGTTTAAGAGATATCTTGATTTTCGAAGACAAGCCTTAAAATTTCCTTCTTAAGTTGATTTGGGAAATACCAAAAATAAAATACAAAGCTTTGATTGCAAGCCTGTGGTTTTACAGAAATTGTGGTCCCAACGTTTTGATTCTATCGAAACCCGTTCTTAGTAAGCATCTAGGATGTAAAAGGAACCTTCGTACTAAATTTCACTTGAATAGAAGCGACAGTTTAAGAGATATCGTGATTTTCGAAAACAAGCTTTATATATTCCTTATTAAGTGGATTTGGGAAATACCAATAATAAAATACAAAGCTTTGATAGCAAGCCTGTGGTTTTTCGCAAATTGTGGTCCAAACTTTTTGATTCTGACGAATTTCATTCTTAGTTAGCATCTAGGAGGTAAAAGGAACATTTGTACTAAATTTCACTTGAATAGAAGCGATAGTTTAAGAGATATCTTGATTTTCGTAGACAAGTCTTATAATTTCTTTATTAAAATGATTTGGGAAATACCAAAAATAAAATACAAAGCTTTGATAGCAAGCCTATGGTTTTTCGCAAATTGTGGTCCCAACGTTTTAATTCTATCGAAACCCGTTCTTAGTAAGCATCTAGAAGGTAAAAGAAACCTGTGTACTATAAATAAAAAAGACTGATTAAGTCCCTTAATGTAATTAACACCAATTTTTTAAAAAATACATTAAATTCTTACCATTACCTAATGATCAATCTGTTGAACCATGGGGGCACATCACAAGATCTGTCAACAGCCTTTCTATATTCCTCTCTGTACTTAGCCCTGGATAAACCATTTTTAATGACAGACCTGCCCATTCTTTGATGTCTTCACATTGCTCTCTATCTTTCATTCTTCATCCTGGAACTCAATAATGAAAGGACCATAACCCTGGTATTATTTTCTGGAAATAAAAAAAGACTGATTAAGTCCCTTAATGTAATTAACACCAATTTTTTACAAAATACATTAAATTCTTAACATTATCTAATGATCAATCTGTTGAACCATGAGGGCACCACACAAGATCTGTCATAAGCCCTTCTATATTCCTCTCTGTACTGAGCCCTGGATAAACCATTTCATGGCAGACCTGCCCATACTTTGATGTCTTCACATTGCTCTGTCTTTTTCCAAAACAAGCTTTATATATTCCTTATTAAGTTGATTTGGGAAATACCAATAATAAAATACAAAGCTTTGATAGCAAGCCTGTGTTTTTTAGCAAATTGTGGTCCTAACGTTTTGATTCTGATGAAATTCATTCTTAGCATCTAGGAGGTAAAAGGAACATGTGTACTAAATTTCACTTGAATTAGAAGCGATAGTTTAAGAGATATCTTGATTTTCGTAGACAAGTCTTATAATTTCTTTATTAAGTTGATTTGGGAAATACCAAAAATAAAATACAAAGCTTTGATAGCAAGCCTATGGTTTTTCGCAAATTGTGGTCCCAACATATTGATTCTATCGAAACCCGTTCTTAGTAAGCAGCTAGGAGGTAAAAGAAACTTGTGTACTATAAATAAAAAAAGATTGATAAAGTCCCTTAATGTAATTAACACCAATTTTTTACAAAATACATTAAATTCTTACCATTACCTAATGATCAATCTCTTGAACCATGGGGGCACATCACAAGATCTGTCAACAGCCTTTCTATATTCCTCTCTGTACTTAGCCCTGGATAAACCATTTTTAATGACAGACCTGCCCATTCTTTGATGTCTTCACATTGCTCTCTATCTTTCATTCTTCATCCTGGAACTCAATAATGAAAGGACCATAACCCTGGTATTATTTTCTGGAAATAAAAAAAGACTGATTAAGTCCCTTAATGTAATTAACACCAATTTTTTACAAAATACATTAAATTCTTAACATTATCTAATGATCAATCTGTTGAACCATGAGGGCACCACACAAGATCTGTCATAAGCCCTTCTATATTCCTCTCTGTACTGAGCCCTGGATAAACCATTTCATGGCAGACCTGCCCATACTTTGATGTCTTCACATTGCTCTGTCTTTCATTCTTCATCCTGGAACTCAATGGTGAAAGGACCATAACCCTGGTATTATTTTCTGGAAATAAAAAAAAGACTGATTAAGTCCCTTAATGTAATTAACACCAATTTTTTACAAAATACATTACATTCTTACCATTACCTATCAATCAGTCTGTTGAACCATGGGGGCACCACATAAGATCTGTCAACAGCCCTTCTATATATATAGATATCTTGATTTTCAAAAACAAGCCTTATAATTTTTTTATTTAGTTAATTTTGGAAATACCAATAAGAAAATACAAAGCTCTGATAGCAAGCCTGTGGTTTTTCACATATTGCGGTCCAAACGTTTTGATTCTGACGAAAACCGTTCTTAGTAAGCATTTAGGAGGTAAAACTGAACTTGTGTACAAAATTTCACTTGAATAGAAGCGACAGTTTAAGAGATATCTTGATTTTCGAAAAGAAGCCTTATAATTTCATTATTAAGTTGATTTAGGAAACACCAAAAAAAAACAACAAAGCTTTGATAGCTAGCCTGTGGTTTTACACAAATTGTGGTCCCAACGTTTTTATTCTATCGAAACCCGTTTTTAGTAAGCATCTAGGAGGTAAAAGGAACCTTCGTACTAAATTTCACTTGAATAGAAGCGACAGTTTAAGAGATATCGTGATTTTCGAAAACAAGCTTTATATATTCCTTATTAAGTTGATTTGGGAAAAAACAAAAATAAAATACAAAGCTTTGATAGCAAGCCTGTGGTTTTTCGCAAATTGTGGTCCTAACGTTTTGATTCTGACGAAATTCATTCTTAGTTAGCATCTAGGAGGTAAAAGGAACATGTGTACTAAATTTCACTTGAATTAGAAGCGATAGTTTAAGAGATATCTTGATTTTCGTAGACAAGTCTTATAATTTCTTTATTAAGTTGATTTGGGAAATACCAAAAATAAAATACAAAGCTTTGATAGCAAGCCTATGGTTTTTCGCAAATTGTGGTCCCAACATATTGATTCTATCGAAACCCGTTCTTAGTAAGCAGCTAGGAGGTAAAAGAAACTTGTGTACTATAAATAAAAAAAGATTGATAAAGTCCCTTAATGTAATTAACACCAATTTTTTACAAAATACATTAAATTCTTACCATTACCTAATGATCAATCTCTTGAACCATGGGGGCACATCACAAGATCTGTCAACAGCCTTTCTATATTCCTCTCTGTACTTAGCCCTGGATAAACCATTTTTAATGACAGACCTGCCCATTCTTTGATGTCTTCACATTGCTCTCTATCTTTCATTCTTCATCCTGGAACTCAATAATGAAAGGACCATAACCCTGGTATTATTTTCTGGAAATAAAAAAAGACTGATTAAGTCCCTTAATGTAATTAACACCAATTTTTTACAAAATACATTAAATTCTTAACATTATCTAATGATCAATCTGTTGAACCATGAGGGCACCACACAAGATCTGTCATAAGCCCTTCTATATTCCTCTCTGTACTGAGCCCTGGATAAACCATTTCATGGCAGACCTGCCCATACTTTGATGTCTTCACATTGCTCTGTCTTTCATTCTTCATCCTGGAACTCAATGGTGAAAGGACCATAACCCTCGTATTATTTTTTATCTTTTTTTTTTTATTATTTTTTTTTTAATTTTTAATTTTTTTTTTTTTTTTTTTTTTTTTTTTTTTTTAATTTTTTTTTTTAATTTTTAAAATTTTTTTTTATAATTTTTTAAAATTTTTTTTAAATTATTTTTTTTATTATTATTTTTTTTTATTTTTTTATTTTTTAAATATTTTTTTTTTAATTTTTTAAATTTTATTTTTTATTTTTATTTATTTTTTTTTTTAATTTTTTTTTTTCATTTTTAATTTTTTTTTTAGATAAATTTTTTTTTTATTTCTTTTTTGAGAATTCACTATCCCGGGACTGATTTCACTGTAGACCAGTGGTTCCCAAACTTTTTTGTCTTATAGACCCCTTGACATGTTTTCTTCTTTTCGGTAGACCCACTGCTTAACTTATATTTTTTTTAAATTTTTTATTATTTTTATTTTTTTCTTTTTTTTTCTTTTTTTTTTAATTTTTAATTTTTTTTTTTTTATAATTTTTTTTTTTTTTAATTTTTTTTAAAATTTTTTTTTTAATAATTTTTTTTAATTATTTATATATTTTTTATTTTTTTGAATTTTTTGAATTTTTTTTAAATTTTTTTATTATTCATTTTTTATTTTTTTGAATTTTTTTTATTTTTTTTATTATTATTTGTATTATTTTTTTTTTAATTTAAAAAAAAAAAATTTTATTTTTTATTTAATTTTTTTAAATTTTTTTTTTTCATTTTCAATTTTTTTTTTTTATTTTTTTAAATTTTTTGTTTTTATTTTCTTTTTTTTTAATTTTTTATATATTTTTTTTTTTTTTAGATAAATTTTTATTTTATTTTTTTTTTTTTCGAGAATTCACTATCCCGGGACTGACTTCACTGTAGACTCTAGAGTATTCTAGACCTAGATATACTTTTCTTGATCTCTTACATAGATCTAAATCTATATTGTAAATTTCTAGATCTAGATCTATAATATGTCTACTTCGGGATTGTAGCATTCACCAACCTATGCTTAGATAAGTTAGATCGTGATTTTCTAAATCAAGTAGATCATACTCTTACTCTTACATATCTATCTTAATATCTAGAATCTAGACTTGTGACTCTTTCGGCTTCTGTTGCCAGAGTAATTTCCATGTTTAAACCAATTTTAATTTCTAGATCTACGAAGTTTACACGATTCTTTAAAAAAATTATTTGATTTAAGAAATTGTTGGATAAAATTAAACTTTAAAAAGAATTAAGCAAAGTTATAGATCTCTAGATTCTTATCTATGTAAGACTAATAAGTTTACTTCAGCTGTGAGCCTGTGTTAAAGCGTCCATTGACAATCAATCATATTAGAGAAAAAAATCACGCGAACCAATCGGATTATTCTTGTCTGTAAACAGAAGATATATATATATGTCTTAGCAGTTCTTTTTATAGTCAAGAAACGCATTTATATAGGAGGGAAGAAACTTCAAACTTAAATCATTAATTTCAAAACATGGCGGGCTCCCTTTAACCATTGTGTATGAATATAAAGTAAAAACAATGAATCTTTTGGTCATTTTAAGCTCTTATATGACAAGGTGACTATTATTAAATGCATTTTTTACATAAAAAAATAATATTTTTCAATGTAATCATTAAGTAAAATGCGTGCAGCACGGGGCTTTCATGCATGAATGCTTACAAATAGTGGCGTCCCATACACGACAGCAGGATGCTGGGGGATAATGTGCTGCTCCATGCAGCCAGTCTGCCAATGTGTGTGTGTGTATGTGTGTGACAGTGTGTGAGGGATTATAAATAAGCGAGAAAAAAAAGGAAAGATTACTAAGATGCATCACTTTTTAATTGAAGATTGGGTGGTAGTGCAAAAAAAAAAATCCACCAATGCACCCAGTCATCATTGACAGAAAAAAAAAATAATTCCAAATATTATCTATTAAAGGCATTAACTCCATATGACCATAATATATATAAAGGCTAAAAAAAAAAAATCGATATCAATTTCCGCCTTATCTTAAAATATTACATGTTGACAGCATCATAAATCAAAATATAACTTCGCAGATCTATTAACTAATTTTACTATACGACTAGATATAAGCCTAGATCTATTTTAATTCAATATTTATTTCAACTTTATCTTCATAATAATACATGTCAATAGCACCTTAAATTTTAATCAAATTATAACTTCACAGAACTATTTATGTCTCTAAGTAGACCTTGCTACCACTGGCCAGATTTTTTGCGTTGTCTAGGCGCTGGATCAAGACTAAACGTATTTTCCAAGGGGGGAATAACCTAGTTGTTTTTAATATCGCCAGCTAAAAACTGATATGGAAAAAAACAACAAAAAAAAAACAAAACAGAAATAATAGATTTATATCGCTAGATTATAACTGATAGGAAGAGAATAAGAATAAAACATATAGAAATGCATTGATGCATTTTAAGGTAATAGTTTTTGTTACCTTTTTTCAATCTTATAAATTTTAATCAGCGTGTGCTAAGTCAGGTACAATGCACAGCTAGACACCATAGTATTGTGCACCTTAATGTGGTTGTCATGGCCAGGGGTGTCAGTGGGGATAAGCTTCCATTGTATATAAAATACTCCTAAAGGCAAGCGTCTCAGATAGCCTCTGACAACCAAGTCCAGCACCTGGCCTTCTCGTGTGGCTTAAATACTAAGCCCGGCAAAACTGCTCTTACTAACAGGTGAAGGCGGATACTTGGCGCCACAAAACCGGGAGCTTCGGGTAGATGGAGCTCGTCAGCCTAGTTAGGCAATTCATCTAGGGGTACTGTGATTTCAAACCCACGCTGCATTGCGGTAACAACCTCAAGGAATAATCCCCTTAGGCGTTGGGAGTATAAACCGTGAAATTTACTCCAGCAGCTTCTGCAACTGAGTTGGTGCCAAATGTAACTCGAAGCGTTCTTTTGGATCTCATCAGCAAGGTCGAGAGAGGGACCATGATGCATGAACAGAATAATACAATATTTTGGGTTATAGTGATTTTCAGAATTTCAAGTTTTATCTTAAAATTGATTTTTGCAAAAGATCAAGACAAATATTGTTATAGCTATAAGCAAGAGTAATACATCTTTTTAGAATATAATGTAAAAGCTCTTTTGTCATGCTACTGTACATATTTAAATATCATTCTCACATAGAAATTCTAAATGCATTTCTTCTTGGATAGTAAAAATTACTTTATTATGAAATAAGTACAGAATTATAAAGACATTTATTTCAAAGCTCTTTATTATCATTGAATAAATTATATTATCTACTCGTAGGAATGAAAAAAAAGTGTGCAGTATAGTTGCTACACAGAAAGACCTACAATTATGTCTAATATTACAGAATTAATTATTTACATAACAATGATTTTTAATAATAAAAAACTGCATTTAAATATTACATAGCATACTAACTATTAGTACCTAAAACGCAATTAAACTATTATTTAATACAAAACTATACGATTGAGCTTTTTATAAGCAAAATTGTAGTCAAACTGAATATCCCTTTGATTGGATCAATAAAAATTAACTTATCTTAGAATGGACCTCATTCACCAACATTTAGTCACGTGATCTTGTTGATAAAACAATGAAAAAAATTGTCTCGTGACAACCATCATGAATTAAACATGAGATCGTAAATTATATAGAAGAGATAAAGCACCACGTAGCTAAATGTTGTTTGTTTACAATTGGTGAATGAGGTCCATTGAAAACTATCTAAGATTCATAATGCCCCCCATAATGAAGAATAAGAAATTACAGAAATAGTTAAGACTAACATAAGCCTGACAATAAAATGTATAGTTCTTATTTAATTAGCTTTCTTGACATTATTATAATTAAGCCACATAAGAAAACATGTAAATTGTCACTAGCTTTAACAAAGCTTCATTGATGTCTTTGTTGATTTGTGGAGAGGTATCAATCTTGGCTAGTATGCTGAAAAAAAATAGAAAAGAATATTTATTAAACTGCTTTATAAATAAATTAAATCCATAACATATATAAATTAAGATGTATGTAATACATATATCAAGATCTACAAAAAAAATATTTGAAAACTAAGGGCTTAATTAAATGACATTATAATATTTTGTTACTCGCCAGCATTGATTATTTCAACCAAACAATTGAAATAGCCTTATTTTTAACTTTTCACAATTTCTTTTTAATTAAGGGCCACCAAATTCACCTTGCCTATGGCATCCAATCACCAAAGGCCACCACTGCCAGCACAATGGCCGTATGCAAATACATTTCCCCAACTAATGTCAGGTACCCATTAAAGTTGGGTGGGTTACTCCGAGGCGCCCTTTTAATTCATGAATTTATAAAAAATTCTAATCTTTGCTAGAGACCATAGTCTTGAGTAAACTTAGAAATAAGATGAGATTGTCTAGATGACTAACAAGATCTAGTGACAATCTAGTCTAGAGTCTATTGAAAAATATAGAAATAGAATATATTATTTAGCTTTAGATCTAGAATCTAAAATTATTATAAACTCTAATCAAGATTGACTAGATCATGATAGATGAGTAGAGATCTAAATTTATGTTCTCTATGTTAGATAATAGTTTTTGCATCCATTTTTTGGTATACACTTCTTTCACCTACTAACTAGATGATTTGGTGGCTGAAGGTTACAACATAAAAACTGGGGTTTTGAATTCCAGGATATTTATGATAATACCAAGTCAACCCAACTCTAATGGGTACCTAAGATCAGTTGAGGAAAAGATAGGTGTAAGACAATACCTTAATAACATTCAGTAATAGTAAATAATTACCTGATGCATGGCTAGTCCAGCTTTCTCTGGAAATGTTCCAGCCCAGTGCACACATCTTCACAATGAATCTAATTACTGCAAAACAAAAGGTAAACTTGCATCATGTGAAATAAAAAATAATTAAATTTTTATTCAACCAGTGTCAATATGAAAAGTCATCACAAAAAAAAGCAAATTTGGATTATAATAGCTAAAGCAAAAAAAAAAATCAAATCTATATAACCAAAAAAAATAAAATATAAGTTTGATTCTGAAAGGCCATAACAAAATAATACAACATAATTCCAGACAGCCACTACAAATAACACAAAAGTCGATTCCGAGCAGTCATAAAGAAAAGTTATCAAGTAGATTCCAAATATTAACTGCCAAAAAATAATCAAGTCAATTCTAAATAACAACAAACAAACAAACAAAAAAATGCAAAAGTCTGATTCCAAACAGCCATCAAAAAAAGAAAGCAACTAATTTAAACAACCACTATGAAAAACACAATATCAGACATTGATCATAAAAACACACAAATCCAATGAAGAGCTTAAGTAATATACACATGTTTGATTCTAAACAGCCATCTCCAAAGAAGGAAATGTCAATTCTTTCGCTACTAAAAAAAAGCACATGATTCTTTAAAAAAAAAAAATCCGATACTGAACAATGATCACAAAAAACACACAAGTCTAATTTCAAACAGAGCTCATAAAAAGCCATCACAAAAAAAAGCACACAAGTCTAATGCAGAACATTGATCACAAAAACGCACAAGTCCAATTTAAAACATTGATAAAAGAAAAACAAACAAATCTGATAAAGAACATCAATTAAAAAAACACATGTCCAAACTGCCATCAATAAAGACCCAAATGTCAATTCAATCAGCCACTACTAAAAAAAGCAGTTGATTAAAAAAAAAAAAAACAAGTCTTATGCCGAACATTGATCACAAAAAAAACCCACCAGTTTCGAACTCCACACCGATCATAAAAAGGAGGCAAAGTCAGACTTCTAACAGCCGTCACATAAAATAAACAAATAAAAATGCCATTCTAAAAAAACACAAAGTAAATGCACAACTCGGAATGTGAATATCCATCACAGAAAAACACAAGTCTTTTTCAAACAGCCCACACAAAAAAGCAGAAGTATGATTAAAAACAACCATCACAAAAATTTTAATAACCACCAAAAAAAAACGCGCAAGTCGGATTTCTATTACTGATCATAAAAAGGAACAAGTCCAATTCTGAAAATTGATAATATAATCACACAAGTCCGATTCCAGTCAGCCATTACAAAAAAGCACAATTTCAATTCCAAACAGCCATCACAAAAAAAGCGAATTTCTATTCAAACAGCAACTATACAAAACAGGTTGATTCTAAAAAAAAAAAAAAAAAAAAAAAAAAACCACAAGTCTGATGTTTAACATCAGTTACAAAAAAAAAATTAAAAAATGCCCATTCTAAATAATTATAAAATGAATGCACAAGTTTGATTCCAAACAGCAATCACAAAAAGCATATGTCGATTCAAATAGCCACTACGAAAAACTTGAATGCCAATTCTAAATAACGACATAAAAAAAAATTAAAATGTACAAATTCTATTCCGAGCATTAATCACAAAAATGACAAGTAAGAATCAAAATACATTAAATTCTTACCATTACCTATCAATCAGTCTGTTGAACCATGGGGGCACATCACAAGATCTGTCATCAGCCCTTCTATATTCCTCTCTGTACTTAGCCCTGGATAAACCATTTCATGGCAGACCTGCACATTCTTTGATGTCTTCACATTGCTCTCAGTCTTTCATTCTTCATCCTGGAACTCAACAGTGAAAGGACCATAACCCTGGTATTATTTTCTGGAAATAAAAAAAGTGATTAAGTCTCTTAATATAATTAAAACCAATTTTTATAATTTTTTTACAAAATACATTAAATTCTTACCATTACCTATCAATCAGTCTGTTTAATCATGGGGGCACCACACAAGATCTGTCATCAGCCCTTCTATATTCCTCTCTGTACTTAGCCCTGGATAAACCATTTCATGGCAGACCTGCACATTCTTTGATGTCTTCACATTGCTCTCAGTCTTTCATTCTTCATCCTGGAACTCAACAGTGAAAGGACCATAACCCTGGTATTATTTTCTGGAAATAAAAAAAGTGATTAAGTCTCTTAATATAATTAAAACCAATTTTTATAATTTTTTTTACAAAATACATTAAATTCTTACCATTACCTATCAATCAGTCTGTTTATTCATGGGGGCACCACACAAGATCTGTCATCAGCCCTTCTATATTCCTCTCTGTACTTAGCCCTGGATAAACCATTTCATGGCAGACCTGCACATTCTTTGATGTCTTCACATTGCTCTCAGTCTTTCATTCTTCATCCTGGAACTCAACAGTGAAAGGACCATAACCCTGGTATTATTTTCTGGAAATAAAAAAAGTGATTAAGTCTCTTAATATAATTAAAACCAATTTTTATAATTTTTTTACAAAATACATTAAATTCTTACCATTACCTATCAATCAGTCTGTTTAATCATGGGGGCACCACACAAGATCTGTCATCAGCCCTTCTATATTCCTCTCTGTACTTAGCCCTGGATAAACCATTTCATGGCAGACCTGCACATTCTTTGATGTCTTCACATTGCTCTCTGTCTTTCATTCTTCATCCTGGAACTCAACGGTGAAAGGAGCATGACCCTGGTATCATTTTCTGGAAATAAAAAAAGAGTGATTAAGTCCCTTAATGTAATTAACACCAATTTTTTTAATTTTCTTTTCAAAATATATTAAATTCTTACCATTACCTATCAATCAGTCTGTTGAACCATGGGGGCACCACACAAGATCTGTCAACAGCCCTTCTATATTCCTCTCTGTACTTAGCCCTGGATAAACCATTTCATGGCAGACCTGCACATTCTTTGATGTCTTCACATTGCTCTCTGTCTTTCATTCTTCATCCTGGAACTTAATGGTGAAAGGACCATAACCCTGGTATTATTTTCTGGAAATAAAAAAAGAGTGATTAAATCCCTTCATGTAATTAACACCAATTTTTATAATTTTTTTACAAAATACATTAAATTCTTACCATTACCTATCAATCAGTCTGTTGACCCATGGGGGCACCACACAAGATCTGTCATCAGCCCTTCTATATTCCTCTCTGTACTTAGCCCTGGATAAACCATTTCATGGCAGACCTGCACATTCTTTGATGTCTTCACATTGCTCTCTGTCTTTCATTCTTCATCCTGGAACTCAACAGTGAAAGGAACATAACCCTGGTATTATTTTCTGGAAATTAAAATGTGATTAAGTCTCTTAATGTAATTAACACCAATTTTCATAATTTTTTTTACAAAATACATTAAATTCTTACCATTACCTATCAATCAGTCTGTTGAGCCATGGGGGCACCACACAAGATCAGTCAACAGCCCTTCTATATTCCTCTCTGTACTTAGCCCTGGATAAACCATTTCATGGCAGACCTGCACATTCTTTGATGTCTTCACATTGCTCTCTGTCTTTCATTCTTAATCCTGGAACTCAACGGTGAAAGGAGCATAACCCTGGTATTATTTTCTGGAAATAAAAAAAGAGTGATTAAGTCCCTTAATGTAATTAACACCAATTCAACAGACTGATGATGATCCTCTAGCTATTGGTTTGGTATCATTTTTTTTAAAAAGTCTGGGTTAGTTTACAGCACACATCGCTACACCCCATCAGAGCCTGTGATGCCACTGGTTCCAAACTGATCCCAAACTGTATATATTTCCTTTGCAAAGAATCACATAAGAAGCTTTTAATTTGATAACTCATGCCACCGATGTGCCCTTGATTTGTATTTTTGCTTAAAGAAATTCTTTTAATAATATCAGATGTAGGTGTGTGTAAAACAGTTTTCACAACTACAACGGCTGGTAAAATTCATGTTTTACCTATGTTTCCGTATTTTGCTATAAGTAAAGAGATATTGGAAGACGCTCACAAACCAACATCTTCTCTATATATATATGATGTTGAAGTGAGATTGTGTGGGTCTATTCTTAACTTTATCTTTGAGTGCTAGAAAATTTTTAAATCTTTATCTATTTTGTCAGGGTGACATTGTCTCAGATGATCCTCTAGCCATTGGTTTGGTATCATTATTTTAAAAAAGTCACTTAGGCAACCGCTTGTTTGACAAGGAAGGAATGAATCTCAGTTTTAAATAATCAACGCTGGACAGTGTACATTTCTTTTTGTTAAACATTTGTTACATGTAGACAAAATTAAAATTTTTAAATAAGTATTGAGACAATTCTTTGGTTTGATTATCAGGATATATGTTTAAATGATTTACCAAGATAAAAATCATATATTACTGTATAAAATAATTACATTAAATGAATGTAAAAATTAAAATGATCTGCTTTAAATGAAATCTATTATCGTAGACCCCCGTGGACCTCTCATAGACCCCCAATTTATTTTTTTAATTTCGTAGACCCTCTTGAAGTCTTCGTAGACCCCTGGGGGTCTATATAGACCACTTTGGGAATCACTGATCTAGAGTTTAGTCTACACTCTAAATCTGGATATTACTACAATCAATATTGAATTGTATTCTAGACTCTCTGTCTAGTCTTATAAACTGTTTTTAAAGACTCTGAGACTTGAGTGATTAAGCTTCTAGTTAGATCTAGACTATTCTAGACTAGATAATAGATCTAGACTTTTCTAGACTAGTTAATAGATCTAGATCTAGTAATATTCTAATTAATGATCTAGACTATATTATAGGTCTAGTTATCTAGATCTAGCAGATTTTCTTACCTCTTAAACTATTCTACTTCTTGATCTAGTCTATATAGATCTAGATTTAATCTATAGATCAAGTCTATAACTAGGTACTAGGACTAGAGTAATCTAGACATTCTATTCTAGACTGACTAGACTATACTAAACAAACTCTAATACTCTAATGACAATTCTAGTATTAAAATTAATAAGAAACTTTACAGTCTACATTCTAAATATCTAGAATCTATATTGACTATATCTACAATCAATATTGAATTGTATTCTAGACTCTCTATCTAGTCTTATAAACTTTCTTTAAAGACTCAGTCTTGAGTGATAAAGATTTAAAAGATTCTAGCTAGATCTAGATTTTTTTCTAGATCTAGACTAGTAAATAGATGATAGATTAATCTAGATGATGCTAGATCTACTTATATAATTATAATCTATAGTAATCTAGTCTAGATCTAATATTTCTAAATAGATCTAATATTGACAATCGAATAAGTTGAATAGGTGGTGTGTTTGGATAGCCTTACAAAACTTCTCTGTCTGTTGACCCTGATTTTTTCTAGATCTAGATTATTTTCTTACCTTTAAACTGTTCTTCTTCTTGATCTATATAGATTTAGATAATCTTGATTGAGAATTTCTATAGATCTAGTAACTAGTCTAGATAGATCTATCTAAATTTTAAATTATTAGTTCTATTTAAATAAATCTAATAAAATTAGTAATTACGATAAGATAAATTATCTTAAATCGATTCAGTCTAGTACTCTAGACCCATCAACATGAATTATTGAATTGAGTCGTAACATTGGTTTTTAGACTAGGACTGAACTAGTTATAAAGGATTTATAGATATAGACGTCGAGTAGAAGATTTTGAACTGATAATCTAGATTTAGAGGAAAAAGATAATTTATTGTTACATTAAATCATGAACATGGCCGCCACATGGTTTACAATTAGACAGAGCAGCCCCGGTCAAAATGAAACAGAATTTAGGGTTTTCTTTTCAAAAGATTATTCTTCATGATAAATTACCCATTCAAGCCCATTGCATTAATAATAGAGCTTTACTTGTAATTGATATGTAGCCATTCATTATAAATAGTTTTAAATTAAACCATTAGATCTAACGTAAGGATTTGAATTAGAGGACATTTTTTATTTTTTATTTTTTTCTAAGCTTTAAACTGCTCGCGCATGGATGGCTGCCTGGTCAAGTGGTTAGCACGCTGGACTGTCGTTCGGATTTATCGACGGTCGAGGGTTCAAACCCTACCCGCTCCCATTTTTTACAAGCACAAAAAAAAGAAAAAAAAATTTTATTATTTATTTTTTTTATTTTTTTTTATTATTATTTTTTTTTTAATTTAAACAAAAAAAAAATAATAAAAAAAAATAAAACTACAAAAAAAAAATAAAAAAATTATTTTTTTTAAAAAGTTTGGGAACCACTGGTCTACAGTGAAGTCAGTCCCGGGATAATGAATTACCCATTCAAGCCCATTGCATTAATAATAGATCTTTACTTGTAATTGATATGTAGCCATTCATTATAAATAGTTTTAAATTAAACCATTAGATCTAACGTAAGGATTTGAATTAGAGGACATTTTTTTTTTTTTTCTAAGCTTTGAACTGCCTCGTACATGGATGGCTGCCTGGTCAAGTGGTTTGCACGCTGGACTGTCGTTCGGATTTATCGACGGTCGAGGGTTCAAACCCTGTCCGCTCCCATTTTTTTTTACAAGCACAAAATAAGAAAAAAAAAATTGGATGATTTTTTTCCCCAAAGGTTAGCCGTCAACACAAGCTTCCCTCCCTGATAATTGTTTTTCACGTGAGAAAAATGAAGTACAAAAAGTGCATACATTTATTATATTTGAAGTCGCCATGAATTAAAAAAAAAGAAAATTCTCGATCAAGGTTTTATTTGATGTACGATGGTTCTAACATTGTTAAAACTAGCCCATAGATCCAGATATTTTCTCTTTGTATTATCGTTGATTAAAAAAAAGTGGAATTACCGTAATCTAGCATGTAGATGAAATATTAAAAAAAAGATCTATAATAGGCAGTCTAGATCTAATATACTAATAAAATTAAAAAAAAAAAAAATTTTTTTTTTAAAGTTTGGGAACCACTGGTCTTCAGTGAAGTCAGTCCCGGGATAGTGAATTACCCATTCAAGCCCATTGCATTAATAATAGAGCTTTACTTGTAATTGATATGTAGCCATTCATTATAAATAGTTTTAAATTAAACCATTAGATCTAACGTAAGGATTTGAATTAGAAGACATTTTTTATTTTTTATTTTTTTCTAAGCTTTAAACTGCTCGCGCATGGATGGCTGCCTGGTCAAGTGGTTTGCACGCTGGACTGTCGTTCGGCTTTATCGACGGTCGAGGGTTCAAACCCTACCCGCTCCCATTTTTTACAAGCACAAAAACAGAAAAAAAAAATTTAATTATTTTTTTTTATATTTTTTTATATTTTTTATTATTATTATTATTTTTTTTAATTTAAAAAAAAAAAATAATAATAATAAAATATAAATAAAAAAAAAATAAAAAAATAAAAAAATTATTTTTTTAAAAAGTTTGGGAACCACTGGTCTACAGTGAAGTCAGTCCCGGGATAGTGAATTACCCATTTAAGCCCATTGCATTAATAATAGATCTTTACTTGTAATTGATATGTAGCCATTCATTATAAATAGTTTTATATTAAACCATTAGATCTAACGTAAGGATTTGAATTAGAGGACATTTTTTATTTATTTTCTAAGCTTTGAACTGCCTCGTACATGGATGGCTGCCTGGTCAAGTTGTTTGCACGCTGGACTGTCGTTCGGATTTATCGACGGTCGAGGGTTCAAACCCTACCCGCTCCCATTTTTTACAAGCCCAAAATAAGAAAAAAAAAATTTATTATTTTTTTTTATATTTTTTTTTTTTTTTTTTTATTATTATAATTTTTTTTTTTAATTTAAAAAAAAAAAAAAAAAATTTTTTTTTTTAAAGTTTGGGAACCACTGGTCTTCAGTGAAGTCAGTCCCGGGATAGTGAATTTCCCATTCAAGCCCATTGCATTAATAATGGAGCTTTACTTGTAATTGATATGTAGCCATTCACTATAAATAGTTTTAAATTAAACCATTAGATCTAACGTAAGGATTTGAATTAGAGGACATTTTTTATTTTTTTCTAAGCTTTGAACTGCTCTCGCATGGATGGCTGCCTGGTCAAGTGGTTTGCACGCTGGACTGTCGTTCGGATTTATCGACGGTCGAGGGTTCAAACCTTACCCGCTCCCATTTTTTACAAGCACAAAATAAGAAAAAACAATTTTTATTATTTTTTTTTATATTTTTTTATATTTTTTATTATTTTTTTTTTTTTTTAATTTAAAAAAAAAAAATAATAAAAAAAAAATAAAAATAAAAAAAAAAAAAAAAAAAAAAAATTATTTTTTTAAAAAGTTTGGGAACCACTGGTCTACAGTGAAGTCAGTCCCTGGATAGTGAATTACCCATTTAAGCCCATTGCATTAATAATAGATCTTTACTTGTAATTGATATGTAGCCATTCATTATAAATAGTTTTAAATTAAACCATTAGATCTAACGTAATGATTTGAATTAGAGGACATTTTTTATTTTTTATTTTTTTCTAAGCTGCCTCGCACATGGATGGCTGCCTAGTCAAGTGGTTTGCACGCTGGACTGTCGTTCGGATTAATCGACGGTCGAGGGATCAAACCTTGCCCGCTACCATTTTTTACAAGCACAAAAATAAGAAAAAAAAAATTTTTTATTTTTTTATTTTATTTTTTTTTTATTATTTTTTTAAATAAAAAAAAATAATAAAAAAAAAATAAAAATAAAAAAAAAAATTTTTTTTTTTTTTAAAGTTTGGGAACCACTGGTCTACATTGAAGTCAGTCCCAGAATAGTGAATTACCCATTCAAGCCCATTGCAATTATAATAGATCTTTACTTGTAATTGATATATAGTCATTCATAATAAATAGTTTTAAATTAAACCATTAGATCTAACGTAAGGATTTAAATTAGAGGACATTTTTTATTTTTTATTTTTTTCTAAGCTTTGAACTGCCTCGTACATGGATGGCTGCCTGCTCAAGTGGTTTGCAAGCTTAACTGTCGTTCGGATTTATCGACGGTCGAGGGTTCAAACCCTGCCCGCTCCCATTTTTTTTTTACAAGCACAAAATAAGAAAGGTTAGCCGTCAACACAAGCTCCCCTCCCTGACAATTGTTTTTCACGTGAGAAAAATGAAGTACAAAAAGTGCATACATTTATTATATTTGAACTCGCCATGAATAAAAAAAATGAAAATTCTAGATCAAGGTTTTATTTGATGTACGATGGTTCTAACATTATTAAAACTAGCCCATAGATCCAGATATTTTCTCTTTGTATTATCGTTGATGAAAAAATGTGGAATTACCGTAATCTAGCATCTAGATGAAATATTAAAAAAAAAAAGATTTATAATAGGAAGTCTAGATCTAATATACTTTTGCTTACAATTGTCTTTAAATTAACAATTTTATCGGAAAAAAAAATTTTTTTATATTTTTTTATTTTTTTAGAAAATTTTTTTTCAATTTTTTAATTTTTTATTTTTTTTTTCGAGAATTCACTATCCTGGGACTGACTTCACTGTAGACCAGTGGTTCCTAAACTTTTTTTTTAATTTTTTTTTTTTTTAATTTTTTTATTTTTTTAGAAATTTTTTTTTCAATTTTTTAATTTTTATTTTTTTTTCGAGAATTCACTATCCCGGGACTGACTTCACTGTAGACCAGTGGTTCCTAAACTTTTTTTTTAATTTTTTTTTTTTTTAATTTTTTTTTTTTTTTATTATTTTTTTTTTTAATTTTAAAAAATTTAAAAAAAAATAATAAAAAAAAATAATAAAATAAAAAAAAAATAAAAAAAAAAAAAAAAAAAAAATTTTAAAGTTTGGGAACCACTGGAAACCCAGCCCGCTCCCATTTTTTACAAGCACAAAATAAGAAAAAAAATTGTATTGGATGATTTTTTCCCCCAAAGGTTAGCCGTCAACACAAGCTTCCCTCCCTGATAATTGTTTTTCACGAGAGAAAAATGAAGTACAAAAAGTGCATACATTTATTATATTTGAACTCGCCATGAATAAAAAAAAATGAAAATTCTAGATCAAGGTTTTATTTGATGTACGATGGTTCTAACATTGTTAAAACTAGCCCATAGATCCAGATATTTTCTCTTTGTATTATCGTGGATTCCAAAAAAGTGGAATTACCGTAATCTAGCATCTAGATGAAATATTTTTTAAAAAATAAATATCTATAATAGGCTGTCTAGATCTAATATACTTTTGCTTACAATTGTCTTTAAATTAACATTTTTATCGGAAAAAAAAACCTTTTTTTTTTTAGTGTTTATTCTGTATCGCTCTGTTACTGTTAGAGTGTTGCTAGTGACTTGTGTGATGCGATTTCTTTTCAGATTAGATCTATGGTTTGGGTTATTTTTTTTTATTTTGAAAATGTAGATCTAGCTGAAAATGTTAAAAATTATATATTAATGTATATCTATGTAATAGGATACATTAAACAGTTAAGCAGAAATCTATTTCTGTGAACCGATTCCCCCCCCCCCGGGCTAAACAATGGGAAAAAAATATATTTTGTTTTATCGGAATTATATATACCGGTATTTAAAAAAAAACAATTAATATCTTTTCCTTTTTAGAAATTCATTTCTTGTTTTAAAATAACTTACTTGTTGCTAAGATAAACAATCGAATTTTATTCTATAAAATAGATCTAGATAATAACAATTTTGACATAATGTATTCAACGAAGGTAGTCTATTATCTAAATAGAATTTCTGTAAGTTTCAATCAATATCTAGTTTGTAGATCTAGCTTATTCATTAAAATTTAAACTGTATCATTTCTATTGATTTACCGTATTTTTAGTCTAAAATTAATATAATCTACATTTAGACCTAATTCTCTCTTCCTTAGGCTGCATGAGCTCAGTAGTCAGTATTTATAACACAAAAATCTTTAAAATTGTAATTTTATTGTTCCCTATTGAAAACAATTTAGAACTATTGTAAACTGGGTCGTTATTATTAATACTTTTTTTTTTGTCGTTGAATTGAAATTTAACTCAGCACACTCTTTTTTTCTTTATTTTTTTTTAGGCTTTGAACTGCCTCGCACATAGCTGGCTGCCTGGTCAAGTGGTTAGCACGCTGGACTGTTGTTCGGATTTATCGACGGTCGAGGGTTCAAACCCTGCCCGCTCCCATTTTTTTTTTACAAGCACAAAATAAGAAAAAAAAAATTGGATGATTTTTTTCCCCAAAGGTTAGCCGTCAACACAAGCTTCCCTCCCTGATAATTGTTTTTCACGTGAGAAAAATGAAGTACAAAAAGTGCATACATTTATTATATTTGAACTCGCCATGAATAAAAAAAAAAGAAAATTCTAGATCAAGGTTTTATTTGATGTACGATGGTTCTAACATTGTTAAAACTAGCCCATAGATCCAGATATTTTCTCTTTGTATTATCGTGGATTCAAAAAAAGATGAATTACCGTCAGCTAGCATCTAGATGAAATATTTTTAAAAAAATAAATATCTATAATAGGCAGACTAGATCTAATATACTTTTGCTTACAATTGTCTTTAAATTAACATTTTTATCGGAAAAAAAACAACTTTTTTTTTTAGTGTTTATTTCTGTATCGCTCTGTTACTGTTAGAGTGTTGCTAGTGACTCGTGTGATGCGATTTCTTTTCAGATTAGATCTATGGTTTGGGTTATTTATTTTAATTTGGAAATGTAAATCTATCTGAAAATAGATAAAAATTATTGATTTACCGTATTTTTTAGTCTAAAATTAATATAATCTACATCTAGACCTAATTCTCTCTTCCTTAGGCTGCATGAGCTCAGTAGTCAGTAGTTATAACACAAAAATCTTTAAAATTGTAATTTTGTTGTTCCCTATTGAAAACAATTTAGAACTATTGTAAACTGGGTCGTTATTATTAATATTTTTTTTGTCGTTGAATTGAAAATTAACTCAGCACACTTTTTTCTGAACTCGATAGTGTATAAAAGTCAAGAAATTTGGGCTATCAAGTTAGTTCATCTACAGGTGACCCATACGAGATTGAAAGTGGAAGAAGAGAAGAAAGTCGTCATTTTCTATGCCCTAAAGTTTAGATGGTGTCTATGCATGTTTCTTGAAGTTGACCTGGAGATCGGTGAGTCAATATGAAACTTAGAATTAAACGGTAACTTTAGATTTGTGTTTTTTTATGTCTGTTCTTAACATATTTACAAGTGTTTTTGAAAGAAATAAATGTATTAAAGTTCATACTTTAACACATTACATTTTTTCCCTAGGTCTGTTTGTTCATCAATGCCTATTCCAAAACTGTAGCAGTCCCGTCTTTACTACGTACATAGTGTGCAGAACTGTTGTCAACATTTCGGGCAGCTAATGCCCATGCTCTCAGTACACTCTTCTTATCAGAAGTGCGTGCTCTCCAAAATGAGCTATTTATAAACATGCTATCCCAGCATCATTCTACGACATCAAAATAGTCTACACAATATAGACTATGAACTTTATGTGCTTTTCAAAATGTGCAGTACACAATTGACAATGACTTTGCTTTTAAAAATGTGTACTATTGACATTAAATTTCATGTGTGGAGGATTCAACGAAGTGGATCGTCTACAATTTGTGAGTACCCTATTTATTTTAAAAGTTCAATATTCTTTTGCTAAGGCCACCTCTTATATTCAGCATTTAACATGTTTGATTTTGATATGTATTAGCAATGCATTTTCATCTCTTCTGCAAAGTAAGAAATTCAACTTGCAACATTATTTTAGCCATACACCTGGTCTTTATTATGGTTAAAATATCTAAATCTAAACTTTATAGCAAGGTAAACTTAACCCAGCTTTAAGGGGAAAACCCAAGCTAAAGGAATGGCGTTTGACAATTCTTAATTTTGATCTGTATTAGCAAATACATTTTCGTCTCTTCTTTAAACAATCAACTTTAACAAATGCAGCATGTTTTCAGTCGTACATTAAAATGCACCACCCGGTCTTTAGTAAGGTTAAAATATCTAGATCTATACTTTAATTATAGCAAGCATAAACTCTTGATGAGAAAAACCCAACTTTAGTGGGAAAACCCAAGACTCAAATGATAATAGTTAAATGGAGTTTGACTTTTTTGTTCAAAACTAAATTTTAGATTTAAATCGATTTATTCACCATGTATTCCTATTTTAAACTGATAATCTTTCTAGATCTATGTTTAGATCTAATACATTACAGACTTTACATAACAAAATATCTAGATCTAATTACTTCCTTCGCGTATACAATGCAATTTGTCATTGCAGTCGAACATGTTGGATTTATTTATCTAGATCTAGAATAGATCTAGTTTAAATAGAATATTGCCTAACGAAATATAGATATGTGTAGAATGAATACTAGATCTACAACTCTAGCTTTTAATTAGATGTAGTAATTTAATATTTCTAAAGTTAGATCTACACTAGTGTAAATCTAGGTATTGAGCTTAATCGAGATCTCTTACACACGAGTAATCTATTTTGAACGCACATACCGTAAACTATATCGACCACACATTCCGTAGACTATGTCGAACAGAATTTCTAAGTTTATTTCTATAACCTATACTGGTTATTCTTTGGGGGGACAATGATAGACCCCCCCCCTTTCCTTCCCCCCCCCCCACACACAAAAAAAAACAACTCATTAGCCATTAAATTGAAAATAAGCTATAATTGCACAATTCTGGCCCGTTGTATGTAGATCTAGATCTAATTTTACATAGTCTGTAGATTCTACATTCATTGGTCCTTGGTTTTACTAAGGTCAACAAAATTGAAGACTATTTTAGAATCTAGATCTAGCTCTAAATCTATATAGATCTAGTAAAGATTTTAGACTATTTGCATTATTTTGCTATCTTTTGGACTGAGATTTAGCTCTCTCGACCCTTGTTTATACATATTGAGTTTACAATAATCAAATTTTGCTTCAGTTCATTATCATTTTGTCATTTGTCTTAGCTAACGTCGTTTACATTTAATATCAAATATGGACTGTGGTATAGTATTTTCGATATGGTGTTTTGTATTCCAATTTCGAATCGGAGGTTTGTGTATTGTGTCGTGCTACTTTGAAGTGCAACTAAATTCGTTTTGTGGTGCCTATTCGTTTTCTGCCATCTATCTGGAATCAAAATTGTGCATTTATGTGCCGGCTATTCTGAATCGGGCTTGTGCATTTTTGTGCCGGCTATTCTGAATCGGACTTGTGTTTTTTTGTGTTAGCTGTTTAAAATCAATTGTTTTATTTTTCGTTGTGGCTATTTAAAATCAATTAGTGCTTTTTTTCTGCCGTGGATGATGTTTGAAATCAGCTTGTGCTTTTTTTAGTGTGCTTTTTAAAATCAACTGGTCTTTTTTTTTTTCGTGGTGGAATCGACTTGCGCATTTTGGTGTAGTTTTTTAGAATTGACTTGTGCTTTCTTTCCCGCGTGGTTTATTGGAATAAGACTTGTGCATATATTTGGTTACGTTATTTGGAATAGTTTTTTTTTAGCTTTGTGTCAATGAATATTTGGCTTGAAACTTTCCCAGCAAAAAAAAAGTAAAAAAAAAATGTTTGCATCGTGTAATAAGCACTTTAATGTAGCAGCCCTGAGCATCTGAAATAAACTCCCCCCCCCATGTCTTGAGCTCCTGATATCCATGCCCCGGTTTACTATGAAGCTCCAGTATCTAGATCTAATAAAGATATTATTATTGTCTAGGATTCAAGAGAGGCAACCCATATAAATCATCCCAAACTTTCCCTGTCGTACAAGAAAAGCCGCAAATGTATACAATGAATATTTTAGCTTGAAACCTACCCAGCATAAGTAAATCAAACTAATTTGCATGGAACAATAAATACTTAAGTGTAGCAGCCCTGAGCACCTGAAAAAACCGCCCCCCCACGTCTTAGAATTCCTCATATCCACGCCCCAGTTTACTATGAATCTTCAGTCTCTAGATCTAAATAAAAATAATGAAATATTGTCTTGGATTCAAAAGAGGCAAACCATAGAAATCATCCCAAACTTTCCCTTTATAAAAAAAAGAGATTAAGTCCCTTAATGTAATTTACACCTATAATAGAAAATGTTTTACAAAATACATTAAATTCTTAGCTTTACCTATCAATCAGTCTGTTGAACCATGGGGGCACCACAAGATATGTGAACAGCCCTTCTTTATACCTCTCTTTAATTAGTCCTGGATAAACCATTTCATGGCATACCTGGCCATTCTTTGATGTCTTCACATTGTCTTTCTTTCATTCTTCATCCTAGAACTCAATCGTGAAAGGACCATAACCCTGGTATTATTTATTTTAAAATAAAAAGAGTGATTAAGTCCCTTAATGTAATTAACACCAATTTTTGGAAATGTTTTACAAAATACAATAAATTCTTAGCTTTACCTATCGATCAATCTGTTCAACCATGTGGGCACCACACAAGATCTGTCAACAGCCCTTCTATATTCCTCTCTGTACTTAGCCCTGGATAAACCATTTCATGGCAGACCTGCCCATTCTTTGTCTTCCCATTGCTCTGTCTTTCATTCTTTATCCTGGAACTCAATTGTGAAAGGACCATAACCCTGTTATTATTTTCTTATGAAAAAAAAAGAGTGATTAAGTCCCTTAATGTAATTAACACCAATATTAGGAAATGAATTACAAAATACATTAAATTCTTAGCTTTACGTATCGATTAATCTGTTCAACCATGGTGGCACCACACAAGATCTGTCAACAGCCCTTCTATGTTCCTCTCTGTACTTAGCCCTGGATAAACAATTTCATTGCAGACCTGCCCATTCTTTGATGTCTTCACATTGCTCTCTTTCTCATTCTTCATCCTGGAACTCAATGGTGAAAGGACCATAACCCCGGTATTATTTTCTTATGAAAAAAAAAGAGTGATTAAGTCCCTTAATGTAATTAACACCAATTTTTTTCGAAATGTTTTACAAAATACATTAAATTCTTAGCTTTACCTATCGATTAATCTGTTCAACCATGGGGGCACCACACAAGATCTGTCAACAGCCCTTCTATATTTATCTCTGTACTTAGCCCTTAATAAACCATTTCATGGCAGACCTGCCCATTCTTTGATGTCTTCACATTGCTCTCTTTCTCATTCTTCATCCTGGAACTCACTTGTGAAAGGACCATAACCTTGGTAATATTTTCTTAAAATAAAAAAGAGTGATTAAGTCCCTTAATGTAATTAACACCAATTTTTTTCGAGATGTTTTGCAAAATACATAAAATTCTTAGCTTTACCTATCGATTAATCTGTTGAACCATGGGGGCACCACACAAGATCTGTCAACAGCCCTTCTATATTCCTCTCTGTACTTAGCCCTGGATAAACCATTTCATTGCAGACCTGGCCATTCTTTGATGTTTTCACATTACTCTGTCTTTTTTCATTCTTCATCCTGGAACTCAATTGTGAAAGGAGCATAACCCTGGTAATATTTTCTTAAAATAAAAAAATGTGATTAAGTCCCTTAATGTAATTAACACCAATTTTTTTCGAAATGTTTTACAAAATACATTAAATTCTTAGCTTTACCTATCGATTAATCTGTTCAACCATGGGGGCACCACACAAGATCTGTCAACAGCCCTTCAATATTCCTCTCTGTACTTAGCCCTTAATAAACCATTTCATGGCAGACCTGCCCATTCTTTGATGTCTTCACATTGCTCTCTTTCTCATTCTTCATCCTGGAACTCACTTGTGAAAGGACCATAACCCTGGTAATATTTTCTTAAAATAAAGAGTGATTAAGTCCCTTAATGTAATTAACACCAATTTTTTTCGAAATGTTTTACAAAATACATTAAATTCTTAGCTTTACCTATCGATAAATCTGTTGAACCATGGTTGCACCACACATGATCTGTCAACAGCCCTTCTATATTCCTCTCTGTACTTAGCCCTGGATAAACCATTTCATTGCATACCTGGCCATTTTTTGATGTCTTCATATTACTCTGTCTTTTTTCATTCTTCATCCTAGAACTCAATGGTGAAAGGACCATAACCCTGGTTTTATTTTCTTATGAAAAAAAAGAGTGATTAAGTCCCTTAATGTAATTAACACCAATATAAGGAAATTAATTACAAAATACATCAAATTCTTAGCTTTACCTATCAATTAATCTGTTCAACCATGGGGGCACCACACAAGATCTGTCAACAGCCCTTCTATATTCCTCTCTGTACTTAGCCCTGGATAAACCATTTCATTGCAGACCTGCCCATTCTTTGATGTTTTCACATTACTCTGTCTTTTTTCATTCTTCATCCTGCAACTCAATGGTGAAAGGACCATAACCCTGGTTTTATTTTCTTAAAATAAAAGAGTGATTAAGTCCCTTAATGTAATTAACACCAATTTTTTTCGAAATGTTTTACAAAATACATTAAATTCTTAGCTTTACCTATCGATCAATTTGTTGAACCATGGTTGCACCACACATGATCTGTCAACAGCCCTTCTATATTCCTATCTGTACTTAGCCCTGGATAAACCATTTCATTGCATACCTGGCCATTTTTTGATGTCTTCATATTACTCTCTGTCTTTCTCATTCTTCATCCTGGAACTCACTTGTGAAAGGACCATAACCCTGGTTTTATTTTCTTATGAAAAAAAAAGTGATTAAGTCCCTTAATGTAATAAACACCAATATTAGGAAATAAATTACAAAATACATTAAATTCTTAGCTTTACGTATCGATCAATCTGTTCAACCACGGGGGACACCACATAAGATCTGTCAACAGCCCTTCTATATTCCTCTCTGTACTTAGCCCTAGATAAACCATTTCATGGCAGACCTGCCCATTCTTTGATGTCTTCACATTGTGTCTTCGTCTCATTCTTCATCCTAGAACTCAATGGTGAAAGGACCATAAACCTGGTATTATTTTCTGAAAATGAAAGTGATTAAGTCCCTTAATGTAATTAACACCAATTTTATTAAATGTTTTACAAAATACATTACATTATTAGCTTTAGGTATCGATTAATCTGTTGAACCATGGGGGCACCACATAAGATCTGTCAACAGCCCTTCTATATTCCTCTCTGTACTTAGCCCTGGATAAACCATCTCATGGCAGACCTGCCCATTCTTTGATGTCTTCACATTGTGTCTTTCATTCTTTTTGCTAGAACTCAATTGTGAAAGGAACATAACCCTTGTTTTATTTTCTTTAAAAAATAAAGCGATTAAGTCCCTTAATGTAATTAACACCAATATTAGGAAATGTTTTACAACATTCATTAATTTCTTACCTTTACCTATCGATCAGTCTGTTGAACCATGGGGGCACCACACAAGATCTGTCAACAGCCCTTCTATATTCCTCTCTGTACTTAGCCCTGGATAAACCATTTCTTAGCGAACCTGCCCATTCTTTGATGTCTTCACATTGTCTTTCTATCATTCTTTTTGCTAGAACTCAATGGTGAAAGGACCATAAACCTGGTATTATTTTCTGAAAATAAACTCCCTTAATATAATTAACACCAATTTTATGAAATGTTTTACAAAATACATTAAATTCTTAGCTTTACCTATAAATCAATCTGTTGAACCATGGGTCATTACTTTTCTTTAGTTCTCGTAGACTAAGTGTTAAATGTCAACTCTAAAAAGGCTTTAAAAATAATCTAAATTTATCTCTTAATATAGACTTTTCAAGGTCTTTATTGTTACAAATTATGGACTAAAACTATAGAAATGTTAAAATCCTTGGTATCAAATGCCTAAACTTTGAAGGTTTCCATTTCATTTTTGAAATGGACATATATTTATTCCTTGTAGCTAATTAAACCAATAAGAGGTGGCCTTAATGTCTTACTTTTATAAAATTAGATAAAACAAACCTGTTTAGTACAATGTACACATGCATTACAAGTAAACCCTATCACCCAACACATTGTAATAAACATTAGATAGCAGTTGCATAACATTTTACACCCTAAATTTTATCTCAGATATACAATTCTCTTTTAATAGTTTGTTTTACTTGTTCAATTGCTTTTTATGTAATGCTCTTAAATAAAATATGTAATTATATACTCCCTATAGCTCATTTAAGAGTTGGAATTACTCATTTGCTTACATAAATATAACTTATGCAAACATATTTAAAACCATTGACACATGCATTTAAAGTAAACCCAAACATCCAATACGGCAGTAAACGTTAGACAATAATTGCATACATAACATTGCACACTTAATTTTATTTCTATGACCTTTCTTAAAAGCTTGTTTCAATTGTTCCATTGCTTTTTTTGTATTGCATGTTTATTTCTAGATAAATATTAGAGTTGTCCTTATGTTTAAAGATTATTTGAATTTAGGTTAGTGTTAGTTGTAGATGCTAGACTTGGGGCAATAATCATATACGTGAAAGTTTACGTTAGCTGGGTACTTAAAACTTGACTATTTATATTTTTTCTTGTAACTAGTTAACCTAAAGTGTTACTTAGCCAGCGCTGAACTTGACATGTGACACTGCCAGCACTGGTCTTAGCCAGCACTGAACTTGACATGTGACACTGCCAGCACTGGTCTTAGCCAGCGCTGAACTTGACATGTGACACTGCCAGCACTGGTCTTAGCCAGCGCTGAACTTGACATGAGACACTGCCAGCGCTGGTCTAGCTAACATGATCACTAGGTTTCAACTATTTACTAAGATAAAGATATAAATGTAATGATTAATCGAGTCTACGTCATCTCTAAGACTTAAAGCTTATTTTCCCTTAAATCCTATACCATAAGACCACCCATCCCTAAACTCTAAGTATTTAGTTAGCATTCAAAGGAAACAAAACTTCTAAAACAGTACTCAAGGGATAACGACATATGATCGTCTTCCCTTAAATGCTGTGTGTACGTTTTGTTTCCTTTAATTGCTATTTAAATACTATCTCCATTAGGGTAACTATCTCCATTAGGGTAACTATCTCCATTAGGGTAACTATCTCCATTAGGGTAACTATCTCCATTAGGGTAACTATCTCCATTAGGGTAACTATCTCCATTAGGGTAACTATCTCCATTAGGGTAACTATCTCCATTAGGGTAACTATCTCCATTAGGGTAACTATCTCCATTAGGGTAACTATCTCCATTAGGGTAACTATCTCCATTAGGGTAACTATCTCCATTAGGGTAACTATCTCCATTAGGGTAACTATCTCCATTAGGGTAACTATCTCCATTAGGGTAACTATCTCCATTAGGGTAACTATCTCCATTAGGGTAACTATCTCCATTAGGGTAACTATCTCCATTAGGGTAACTATCTCCATTAGGGTAACTATCTCCATTAGGGTAACTATCTCCATTAGGGTAACTATCTCCATTAGGGTAACTATCTCCATTAGGGTAACTATCTCCATTAGGGTAACTATCTCCATTAGGGTAACTATCTCCATTAGGGTAACTATCTCCATTAGGGTAACTATCTCCATTAGGGTAACTATCTCCATTAGGGTAACTATCTCCATTAGGGTAACTATCTCCATTAGGGTAACTATCTCCATTAGGGTAACTATCTCCATTAGGGTAACTATCTCCATTAGGGTAACTATCTCCATTAGGGTAACTATCTCCATTAGGGTAACTATCTCCATTAGGGTAACTATCTCCATTAGGGTAACTATCTCCATTAGGGTAACTATCTCCATTAGGGTAACTATCTCCATTAGGGTAACTATCTCCATTAGGGTAACTATCTCCATTAGGGTAACTATCTCCATTAGGGTAACTATCTCCATTAGGGTAACTATCTCCATTAGGGTAACTATCTCCATTAGGGTAACTATCTCCATTAGGGTAACTATCTCCATTAGGGTAACTATCTCCATTAGGGTAACTATCTCCATTAGGGTAACTATCTCCATTAGGGTAACTATCTCCATTAGGGTAACTATCTCCATTAGGGTAACTATCTCCATTAGGGTAACTATCTCCATTAGGGTAACTATCTCCATTAGGGTAACTATCTCCATTAGGGTAACTATCTCCATTAGGGTAACTATCTCCATTAGGGTAACTATCTCCATTAGGGTAACTATCTCCATTAGGGTAACTATCTCCATTAGGGTAACTATCTCCATTAGGGTAACTATCTCCATTAGGGTAACTATCTCCATTAGGGTAACTATCTCCATTAGGGTAACTATCTCCATTAGGGTAACTATCTCCATTAGGGTAACTATCTCCATTAGGGTAACTATCTCCATTAGGGTAACTATCTCCATTAGGGTAACTATCTCCATTAGGGTAACTATCTCCATTAGGGTAACTATCTCCATTAGGGTAACTATCTCCATTAGGGTAACTATCTCCATTAGGGTAACTATCTCCATTAGGGTAACTATCTCCATTAGGGTAACTATCTCCATTAGGGTAACTATCTCCATTAGGGTAACTATCTCCATTAGGGTAACTATCTCCATTAGGGTAACTATCTCCATTAGGGTAACTATCTCCATTAGGGTAACTATCTCCATTAGGGTAACTATCTCCATTAGGGTAACTATCTCCATTAGGGTAACTATCTCCATTAGGGTAACTATCTCCATTAGGGTAACTATCTCCATTAGGGTAACTATCTCCATTAGGGTAACTATCTCCATTAGGGTAACTATCTCCATTAGGGTAACTATCTCCATTAGGGTAACTATCTCCATTAGGGTAACTATCTCCATTAGGGTAACTATCTCCATTAGGGTAACTATCTCCATTAGGGTAACTATCTCCATTAGGGTAACTATCTCCATTAGGGTAACTATCTCCATTAGGGTAACTATCTCCATTAGGGTAACTATCTCCATTAGGGTAACTATCTCCATTAGGGTAACTATCTCCATTAGGGTAACTATCTCCATTAGGGTAACTATCTCCATTAGGGTAACTATCTCCATTAGGGTAACTATCTCCATTAGGGTAACTATCTCCATTAGGGTAACTATCTCCATTAGGGTAACTATCTCCATTAGGGTAACTATCTCCATTAGGGTAACTATCTCCATTAGGGTAACTATCTCCATTAGGGTAACTATCTCCATTAGGGTAACTATCTCCATTAGGGTAACTATCTCCATTAGGGTAACTATCTCCATTAGGGTAACTATCTCCATTAGGGTAACTATCTCCATTAGGGTAACTATCTCCATTAGGGTAACTATCTCCATTAGGGTAACTATCTCCATTAGGGTAACTATCTCCATTAGGGTAACTATCTCCATTAGGGTAACTATCTCCATTAGGGTAACTATCTCCATTAGGGTAACTATCTCCATTAGGGTAACTATCTCCATTAGGGTAACTATCTCCATTAGGGTAACTATCTCCATTAGGGTAACTATCTCCATTAGGGTAACTATCTCCATTAGGGTAACTATCTCCATTAGGGTAACTATCTCCATTAGGGTAACTATCTCCATTAGGGTAACTATCTCCATTAGGGTAACTATCTCCATTAGGGTAACTATCTCCATTAGGGTAACTATCTCCATTAGGGTAACTATCTCCATTAGGGTAACTATCTCCATTAGGGTAACTATCTCCATTAGGGTAACTATCTCCATTAGGGTAACTATCTCCATTAGGGTAACTATCTCCATTAGGGTAACTATCTCCATTAGGGTAACTATCTCCATTAGGGTAACTATCTCCATTAGGGTAACTATCTCTTAGGGTTAGGGTTAGGGTTAGGGTTAGGGTTAGGGTTAGGGTTAGGGTTAGGGTTAGGGTTAGGGTTAGGGTTAGGGTTAGGGTTAGGGTTAGGGTTAGGGTTAGGGTTAGGGTTAGGGTTAGGGTTAGGGTTAGGGTTAGGGTTAGGGTTAGGGTTAGGGTTAGGGTTAGGGTTAGGGTTAGGGTTAGGGTTAGGGTTAGGGTTAGGGTTAGGGTTAGGGTTAGGGTTAGGGTTAGGGTTAGGGTTAGGGTTAGGGTTAGGGTTAGGGTTAGGGTTAGGGTTAGGGTTAGGGTTAGGGTTAGGGTTAGGGTTAGGGTTAGGGTTAGGGTTAGGGTTAGGGTTAGGGTTAGGGTTAGGGTTAGGGTTAGGGTTAGGGTTAGGGTTAGGGTTAGGGTTAGGGTTAGGGTTAGGGTTAGGGTTAGGGTTAGGGTTAGGGTTAGGGTTAGGGTTAGGGTTAGGGTTAGGGTTAGGGTTAGGGTTAGGGTTAGGGTTAGGGTTAGGGTTAGGGTTAGGGTTAGGGTTAGGGTTAGGGTTAGGGTTAGGGTTAGGGTTAGGGTTAGGGTTAGGGTTAGGGTTAGGGTTAGGGTTAGGGTTAGGGTTAGGGTTAGGGTTAGGGTTAGGGTTAGGGTTAGGGTTAGGGTTAGGGTTAGGGTTAGGGTTAGGGTTAGGGTTAGGGTTAGGGTTAGGGTTAGGGTTAGGGTTAGGGTTAGGGTTAGGGTTAGGGTTAGGGTTAGGGTTAGGGTTAGGGTTAGGGTTAGGGTTAGGGTTAGGGTTAGGGTTAGGGTTAGGGTTAGGGTTAGGGTTAGGGTTAGGGTTAGGGTTAGGGTTAGGGTTAGGGTTAGGGTTAGGGTTAGGGTTAGGGTTAGGGTTAGGGTTAGGGTTAGGGTTAGGGTTAGGGTTAGGGTTAGGGTTAGGGTTAGGGTTAGGGTTAGGGTTAGGGTTAGGGTTAGGGTTAGGGTTAGGGTTAGGGTTAGGGTTAGGGTTAGGGTTAGGGTTAGGGTTAGGGTTAGGGTTAGGGTTAGGGTTAGGGTTAGGGTTAGGGTTAGGGTTAGGGTTAGGGTTAGGGTTAGGGTTAGGGTTAGGGTTAGGGTTAGGGTTAGGGTTAGGGTTAGGGTTAGGGTTAGGGTTAGGGTTAGGGTTAGGGTTAGGGTTAGGGTTAGGGTTAGGGTTAGGGTTAGGGTTAGGGTTAGGGTTAGGGTTAGGGTTAGGGTTAGGGTTAGGGTTAGGGTTAGGGTTAGGGTTAGGGTTAGGGTTAGGGTTAGGGTTAGGGTTAGGGTTAGGGTTAGGGTTAGGGTTAGGGTTAGGGTTAGGGTTAGGGTTAGGGTTAGGGTTAGGGTTAGGGTTAGGGTTAGGGTTAGGGTTAGGGTTAGGGTTAGGGTTAGGGTTAGGGTTAGGGTTAGGGTTAGGGTTAGGGTTAGGGTTAGGGTTAGGGTTAGGGTTAGGGTTAGGGTTAGGGTTAGGGTTAGGGTTAGGGTTAGGGTTAGGGTTAGGGTTAGGGTTAGGGTTAGGGTTAGGGTTAGGGTTAGGGTTAGGGTTAGGGTTAGGGTTAGGGTTAGGGTTAGGGTTAGGGTTAGGGTTAGGGTTAGGGTTAGGGTTAGGGTTAGGGTTAGGGTTAGGGTTAGGGTTAGGGTTAGGGTTAGGGTTAGGGTTAGGGTTAGGGTTAGGGTTAGGGTTAGGGTTAGGGTTAGGGTTAGGGTTAGGGTTAGGGTTAGGGTTAGGGTTAGGGTTAGGGTTAGGGTTAGGGTTAGGGTTAGGGTTAGGGTTAGGGTTAGGGTTAGGGTTAGGGTTAGGGTTAGGGTTAGGGTTAGGGTTAGGGTTAGGGTTAGGGTTAGGGTTAGGGTTAGGGTTAGGGTTAGGGTTAGGGTTAGGGTTAGGGTTAGGGTTAGGGTTAGGGTTAGGGTTAGGGTTAGGGTTAGGGTTAGGGTTAGGGTTAGGGTTAGGGTTAGGGTTAGGGTTAGGGTTAGGGTTAGGGTTAGGGTTAGGGTTAGGGTTAGGGTTAGGGTTAGGGTTAGGGTTAGGGTTAGGGTTAGGGTTAGGGTTAGGGTTAGGGTTAGGGTTAGGGTTAGGGTTAGGGTTAGGGTTAGGGTTAGGGTTAGGGTTAGGGTTAGGGTTAGGGTTAGGGTTAGGGTTAGGGTTAGGGTTAGGGTTAGGGTTAGGGTTAGGGTTAGGGTTAGGGTTAGGGTTAGGGTTAGGGTTAGGGTTAGGGTTAGGGTTAGGGTTAGGGTTAGGGTTAGGGTTAGGGTTAGGGTTAGGGTTAGGGTTAGGGTTAGGGTTAGGGTTAGGGTTAGGGTTAGGGTTAGGGTTAGGGTTAGGGTTAGGGTTAGGGTTAGGGTTAGGGTTAGGGTTAGGGTTAGGGTTAGGGTTAGGGTTAGGGTTAGGGTTAGGGTTAGGGTTAGGGTTAGGGTTAGGGTTAGGGTTAGGGTTAGGGTTAGGGTTAGGGTTAGGGTTAGGGTTAGGGTTAGGGTTAGGGTTAGGGTTAGGGTTAGGGTTAGGGTTAGGGTTAGGGTTAGGGTTAGGGTTAGGGTTAGGGTTAGGGTTAGGGTTAGGGTTAGGGTTAGGGTTAGGGTTAGGGTTAGGGTTAGGGTTAGGGTTAGGGTTAGGGTTAGGGTTAGGGTTAGGGTTAGGGTTAGGGTTAGGGTTAGGGTTAGGGTTAGGGTTAGGGTTAGGGTTAGGGTTAGGGTTAGGGTTAGGGTTAGGGTTAGGGTTAGGGTTAGGGTTAGGGTTAGGGTTAGGGTTAGGGTTAGGGTTAGGGTTAGGGTTAGGGTTAGGGTTAGGGTTAGGGTTAGGGTTAGGGTTAGGGTTAGGGTTAGGGTTAGGGTTAGGGTTAGGGTTAGGGTTAGGGTTAGGGTTAGGGTTAGGGTTAGGGTTAGGGTTAGGGTTAGGGTTAGGGTTAGGGTTAGGGTTAGGGTTAGGGTTAGGGTTAGGGTTAGGGTTAGGGTTAGGGTTAGGGTTAGGGTTAGGGTTAGGGTTAGGGTTAGGGTTAGGGTTAGGGTTAGGGTTAGGGTTAGGGTTAGGGTTAGGGTTAGGGTTAGGGTTAGGGTTAGGGTTAGGGTTAGGGTTAGGGTTAGGGTTAGGGTTAGGGTTAGGGTTAGGGTTAGGGTTAGGGTTAGGGTTAGGGTTAGGGTTAGGGTTAGGGTTAGGGTTAGGGTTAGGGTTAGGGTTAGGGTTAGGGTTAGGGTTAGGGTTAGGGTTAGGGTTAGGGTTAGGGTTAGGGTTAGGGTTAGGGTTAGGGTTAGGGTTAGGGTTAGGGTTAGGGTTAGGGTTAGGGTTAGGGTTAGGGTTAGGGTTAGGGTTAGGGTTAGGGTTAGGGTTAGGGTTAGGGTTAGGGTTAGGGTTAGGGTTAGGGTTAGGGTTAGGGTTAGGGTTAGGGTTAGGGTTAGGGTTAGGGTTAGGGTTAGGGTTAGGGTTAGGGTTAGGGTTAGGGTTAGGGTTAGGGTTAGGGTTAGGGTTAGGGTTAGGGTTAGGGTTAGGGTTAGGGTTAGGGTTAGGGTTAGGGTTAGGGTTAGGGTTAGGGTTAGGGTTAGGGTTAGGGTTAGGGTTAGGGTTAGGGTTAGGGTTAGGGTTAGGGTTAGGGTTAGGGTTAGGGTTAGGGTTAGGGTTAGGGTTAGGGTTAGGGTTAGGGTTAGGGTTAGGGTTAGGGTTAGGGTTAGGGTTAGGGTTAGGGTTAGGGTTAGGGTTAGGGTTAGGGTTAGGGTTAGGGTTAGGGTTAGGGTTAGGGTTAGGGTTAGGGTTAGGGTTAGGGTTAGGGTTAGGGTTAGGGTTAGGGTTAGGGTTAGGGTTAGGGTTAGGGTTAGGGTTAGGGTTAGGGTTAGGGTTAGGGTTAGGGTTAGGGTTAGGGTTAGGGTTAGGGTTAGGGTTAGGGTTAGGGTTAGGG